>NC_138772.1:559071017-559131194 GCF_965119305.1 Pelophylax lessonae
TGTCTCTCTCTCTGTCTCTCTCTCTGTCTCTCTCTCTCTCCTGTGGTACCCCTGAGGGGGCAATTTCTCTTCTTCTTTTGTTGCTTATCAATTAAAATTGTTAATGTCAGCCACCATAAATCTTGTGTAATCCACCATTTCAAACTTGCAGAATAAGCAGAAGGATTTCTTCCAACATTTTTTTTTCCTTACATTCTATATTTGTATTGGATGTTATTAAAATTCTCCTTTCTAAGTAAACGCCTAACAATTGATTTCCTACCAAAGGCACCTCTGTCAGGTTTTTATTTTGCAGTCTGTGTCCACATTGGGGAGATTCACCCTCACTTCCTGTCCCCAGTCGTGTCACAGGGACAGGAACTAAGCTGAGATTGCACAAACAGAAGTATTCTCTTTTCCGAAGTCTATCCGAAAATAGTAAACTGCTGGAGTTGGGTTTATCATTTACCCAAAACGTTTTCTGTTTTGTCCATCGAGGGAAACAGGAATTTAGATGCTGTTGGGTTATACTGCCACCTACAGCAGGTTTTTTCACTGGAAAATGAAAATAAGTAGGCAGCCTCCTTAGATTCTCAGGGTAAAATCTTGCACAGTGGCGGAACTACCAGAATCGCAAAGGTCGCACTTGCAACGGAGTCCTGGAATTTTGCCACTGTGGGGGGGGGGGCTTCTCCCCCCCCCCCCTTCCTTACAGCTGCTTTCAAATTCTCCTAATCAGCGGACCGCTGCCATAGCGGAGCCAAGCTCAGCCAATTGCAAATCGCCCAGCTTCAATACTGCGCATGCTTAGTCCCGGGGCCGGCCAATTAGTAATCGGCTGAGCTCGGCTCGCTGTCGGCTGGACTGGACTACGCCCGGACTGCTGGTTAGCTGAATTTCAAAGACTGCAAGGTGAGCCTGCGAAGGGAGAGGAGGACCAAAGACTTACAGGAGGTCAGTGTGTGGCAGCTCCAGGCCACAGTCTGTGGGGCACTCAGTCACTCTGTGGGGGGGTCACAGATGTAAGGGGGTGTGGAGACCCTAAGGTAAGAGACACACTGATATAAGGGTTTCCCCTTATATTTGTGTTCTCGCTCCCCTCTAGCATCTGTGAACCCCTATATTCACTCTGCAGACTGGTGTTAAGGGGAAATCTGACATAAGGGGTTCTCTGGTCTCCAGAGCTCTCCCCCCATCAGAGTTACCAGCATTCCTCTTACATCAGAGTCAGCAGAGTCACTCCTACAGTGCAAGGGGAAACTTTGCAGAGTCTGAGGTAAAGAGGAACTTTGCGAACACTGTTAGGGGGAGCTCTGGAGACCAGGAAACCTCTTACTGCAGAGTCTCCCCCCCCCCCCTTTTGCCTCATGGTTACCAAGGTCCCTGCCCCCCTTTGCCTCAGGGTTGCCAGGGTCCCCCCCTTTTGCCTCAGGGTTGCCAGGGTCCCCCCCTTTTGCCTCAGGGTCGCCAGGGTCCCCCCCCTTTTTGCCTCAGGGTCGCCAGGGTCCCCCCCCTTTTTGCCTCAGGGTCGCCAGGGTCCCCCCCCTTCTTGCCTCAGGGTCGCCAGGGTCCCCCCCCTTTTTGCCTCAGGGTCGCCAGGGTCCCCCCCCTTTTTGCCTCAGGGTCGCCAGGGTCCCCCCCTTTGCCTCAGGGTCGCCAGGGTCCCCCCCTTTGCCTCAGGGTCGCCAGGGTCCCCCCCTTTGCCTCAGGGTCGCCAGGGTCCCCCCCCTTTGCCTCAGGGTCGCCAGGGTCCCCCCCCTTTTGCCTCAGAGTCGCCAGGGTCTCCCCCTCCCCCCTTTTTGCCTCGGTCGCCAGGGTCTCCCCCTCCCCCCTTTTTGCCTCGGTCGCCAGGGTCTCCCCCTCCCCCCTTTTTGCCTCAGGGTCGCCAGGGTCTCCCCCCCTCCCCCCTTTTTTGCCTCAAGGTTGCCAGGGTCTCCCCCTCCCCCCTTTTTTGCCTCAGGGTCGCCAGGGTCTCCCCCTCCCCCCTTTTTTGCCTCAGGGTCGCCAGGGTCTCCCCCTCCCCCCTTTTTTGCCTCAGGGTCGCCAGGGTTCTCCCCTCCCCCTTTTTGCCTCAGGGTCGCCAGGGTTCCCCCCTCCCCCTTTTTGCCTCAGGGTCGCCAGAGTTCTTCCCTCCTAAAGGGGGCACTGAAAATGCTGGGAACTCTGATGTAAGGGAGGACTCTGTAAAGGGCTTTGGGATCAGTGGGAAGGGCCCCCGGGCTCAGGCACTCTCTTCAGCTGCTCTCTCACCACAATATGTGCTGCCACACAGACTGAGGCCCCTTCCCCAGTCACCTTGAGTTCATTTTACCCCTGGACCCTGTCCTTGTATCAGCTTGGCCTTTGTAGCGGTTTCCTCATCCAGACCACCGCTCTTCCTCAGAAAAATTCCCTGGCCTTGTGGCATGAAAGGCCTTCAGTGGTAACTGGCACCCCTCAGCCTCAGCCCCCCCTTTTCAGAAGGACCCTCTCATCTACTAGGTCAACAGGGAACAGCTTTGACTGTTGCCCACCCGAATTGGGATCTGAATCCTTATTGGCAGCCAGGCAGGCCTGATGCTCCTAAGCGCTTTGACTGTTGTGTTTGGCCCAGTGCCTTTCCTGGCAGCCCATTGTGGCATATCCAGATGACCTCTGGTGAGGGTTCGATGACTAGGTGTTGTGGATCTTACTGGACAACATCTCCCAGAAGGGCCTAATGCCTGCAAGATCCAGCCGGCTTTGTCAGGTTTCAGTATTGGAAACTGTCTTCTGCAGGCAAAGGTACCCAACAAAGGTCCACAGGGCCACAGCTTGTTTACCTTCAGTCCTCTTGTCATCAGACAGGGAGTTACCCCTTTTTTTCACCTTCGTAGAAGCATTGGGTGGGCCTTCCTCTCAGAGATGTCCTGCTATCATCCAACTGTTCTCAGTCTACTTCGACTGCCTTCTCTGCTGTTGCATGCCACCCCTTTTTCCACCTTCGTAGAAGCATTGAGTGGGCCTTCCTCTCAGAGATGTCCTGCTTTCTCCCAACTGTTCTCAGTCTACTTCGACTGCCTTCTTTGATGTTGCATGCCAAGTTTCTGAACGTTTCTAACGAGTCTGCCTGTACGGACCAGGAAATTACTGGTGTGATCATTCACCCTCTTTTATTGCATGGCTGGTAGGGATTTGTTTCACCCTCTTTGTCCTGCTGACCATTGTTACTGTAACTCAGGGGTGTCCAACTCCGTGTCATTGCTGGCCACATCAGCAGTATGGTTACCCTGAAATGGTCAGTTGTATCTGGATTGCGCTATGTACAGAATGCAGGGTTAAGAAGCATGCTATGTACTGCGTGCAGGGTTCAGATGCACTCTGCGCGCAGTGTTCATGGGCGCGCTGTGCCCAGAGTGCAGGGTTCAAGGGTGTACTATGCACAGGGTGCAACCTCAGACCCGCCCAAAAGCTTCCTGACATCTCTCTTACGTGGCCCGGCTCTTGTACCTCCCTGTGTAGGTGGCTCTGCCTCGCCTTGCAGGGAGATTATTCTCAGATTCTGAAGATCTGTTCCCGTCGTGTCCCACCATGAGTGTGTGAAGGGATCTGTTAGTTCTGGGAGCTGGTGAGAGCAAAGCTGTCTCTTGTAAACCCAGAAGCCTTCTGACATCGGGGAGCGGAGGGTTGGAGAAGGATGTTGTGGAATGTTCTGCCACGTTCTGGCTGCAAAACTGGGTGTGAGGGCCACATGACGACAAGGCAAGGTTCGGCCTACAGGCCTTGTGTTTGACACATGTGCTGTAACAGAAAGTGGTGGGAAATCTCAAAATGTTGTCACCGGGACAAACATTGAGGGGCAATCTTCCAACAAGGACATCCATTCTGGTGGTCATTATCTGAGCGAGGATCCCCTTCACTATGGAGAGGTTTCCTCTCACTTCCTGTTTTGTGTGTACAAGACAGGAAGTGAAGACAAATTTCCTCATTAGGACTTAGATGGCAAAAAATAAAACATCTGACAGGGGTAACTATTCCCTTCTGTTTTCAAAATGGTAAAACAAATACTTGGGTTTAGATTTTAGATTGTAATATATATGGGGTCTTCAAAAAATTTCTGCACTTTTTTAAACTCTAGTGAATATATAAAAGTGCGGAAACTTTTTGAACCTTCATATTTTGTGGCCTTTTGTTGCTGGCACAGAATAAATAATGATGGTGGATAACAATTGATATTTTTAATGTCTCTCCTGATAGGTGGATCCATTAAGAGAGAAGCCGGAGACGGATGTGATAATCTGGGGCTCGGGGAAATGCTTCATTATGAAGATCCGGCTGGTGACATCCCACTGTTGGGAATAAAGGTGGAAGAGGAGATGCTTGAGTCCCCCCCTCATAGCATCACATCTGATTTGACCACCGAAGACAAACCTCATATCTGTTGTCACTGCGGGCAAAACTTCAGCTGCTACCAAACAGTTGAGAGGCATCAAAGCTGCTGCAAAATGAAGAGACCCCGATGGAGCGCTCTCTGCAACTCTACACACGGCACAGACCTGCTAAAAAACAAGAATACCCAGACTTTGCCTCCTCAGGGGCAGGCCTCTCCGATCAGCCACCAGCAGACTCCTAATATCAATAGGCCTTACAAGTGCCCACTGTGCCCTAAAACATACACTCAGAGGTCCACCTTAACAAAGCATCTCAGGACACACAGCGGGCACAGGCCTTATCATTGTACCGTCTGCAGCAAGTCTTTCATTCAGAACTCAGACCTGGTGAAACACTATCGTACCCACACTGGGGAAAAACCTTACAGCTGCTCCATTTGCGATAAGCGGTTTGCGGAGAGTTCCTCTTTGATGAAACACAAGAGGACGCACAACGGCGATCGTCCTTACCACTGCACCGAGTGTCTGAAAAGCTTTACCTCGAAGACCGTCCTCATTAGACATATGGTGGCTCATACAAAGGTTTCTGACAAATTGCAGAGCAGAGCAGAACCTACCAAGGCCAAGCAAGAAGAAATTCCCCCAAAAGATTCTTCTTTCAGCTGCCCTCATTGCGGAAAGTCTTTCAGGCATCGGACATCGTTTGTTCGGCACCAACAGGTGCACTCGAGGCAGAGATCCTTTCAGTGTCCGCAGTGTGAGAAGGCCTTCATCCAGAACTCCGACCTGAAGAAGCATATGTGGACCCACTCCGGAGAGCGGCCTTTCCAGTGCCAGGAGTGCCATAAAGGCTTTATTCAGAGGTCAGACCTGGTGAAGCATCATCGGACGCACACAGGAGAACGACCCTATCAGTGCACGCTCTGCCAGAAGACATTTGCCGAAAGGTCCGCTTTATCTAAACACCAGAAGGTCCATAGCAAAGATAAACCCCACAAGTGTACCGAATGCGGGAAAGGCTTTATCCAAAGGTCAACCCTAATATTACATCAGAGGAGCCACACCGGGGAGCGCCCATTTATCTGTCTTCAGTGCAACCGGCGCTTCATACAGAAGTCTGATCTTCTGAAACACCAGAGAGTCCACGTTAGACAACAAAGCTCGGCTACAAACAGCTCAGCGGAAAGCGTTTCTCTCTCTTATGAATGTGTTGAATGCGGCCAGACCTTCAGCCTGTTGTCAAGGTTTTTAAAGCACAAAAAGTTGCACTGCAATGAGGAGCTCTTTCGGTGCCTAGATTGCAACATGAGCTTTATTCAGAAATCTACCTTTTTAAGACATTGCCGGAGCCACCGTGCAGAGGGCCGCCATTGTTGCGTCTTGTGCCAAAAGAAATTTGAACGTAAAAGCGACCTCCAAAAACACTGGAGGACTCATGATGAACAGAGCCCTTACTCGTGCCAACACTGTGATAAAACCTTCACAGAGAGGTCCGCTATAATTAAACACATTAGATGCCACACAGGGGAAAGGGCGTACCAGTGCAACGTCTGTGAGAAAGCCTTCATCCATCGCTCTTCCTTAAACAAGCACATGAGGACTCACTTGGGGCAAAAACCTTATCCCTGTGACCAGTGCAGGAAAAGCTTCATCCAGAACTCTGACTTGGTCAAACACCAAAGAATTCACAGCGGTGAGAAGCCTTATCACTGCCCTGAATGTAATAAAAGGTTCACGGAAGGCTCTTCGCTGGCCAAACATCGCAGAACACACACCGGGCAGAGGCCGTACCACTGTCCGCATTGTAAAAGAACCTTCAAGCAAAGTTTGGATTTGGTCAAGCACCTCGAGGTCCACTCTACAGAGACCCCTCCTGCCGCTACCGCCTTCCATGAGATTGTCCTCACAGACCCCGCTGAACCGAACAACGCTGAGCAGAAGAGTCTCCTGCAGCAGTGCCCGAAATGTTGCAAAACCTTCCCCAACAAAACCAGCCTTAAAAAGCATCTCCGAACCCACAACACAGAGAGACAGTACTTGTGCGACCGATGTCCTAAGAGCTTTTTCCAGACTTCTGATTTGGTGAAACATCTTCGAACCCACACAGGGGTTCGGCCGTACCAATGTACAGAGTGTAACAAGGGTTTCATCCAGAGGTCAGACCTGGTGAAGCACCAAAGGATTCACTCTGGTGAAAAGCCTTTCCAGTGTCCTGAATGTTACAAGAACTTTACTGAGGCGTCCTCGTTGGCCAAACACCGAAGGACTCACAACCGAGTTCAGCCGTATTCGTGCAATGAGTGTGGAAAGGGCTTCAGCTGCAGCTCAAACCTTCATAGACACCTGAAATGGCACGTCAACCAAAAACAGAGCTCTGATTTTTTAAAAGAGATTTCTATCATCACTGTTGGCCATGGCGAGAAGGTTGGTGAAGAAGCTCTGCCGTTGCACCAGGGCAAAGCAGACTTTAGCAGAGAAAGGTTGTTTCCATGCAACGAGTGCGGGAAGACCTTTGGCCACCGGTCTGTGCTCGTTAAACATTTACGTATTCATACGGGGGAACGCCCTTATGTCTGTAACGTGTGCGAAAAAGGCTTCATCCAGAAATCCGATCTTGTAAAACATTACCGTACACACACCGGAGAACGCCCATATAGCTGCAGTGACTGCGGCAGAAGTTTCATTGAAAAGTCCAGCTTAGCTAAACACCAGCAAAAGCACCTTACACCTGATGGGGCTGAAATGAAGGGAAATTCTCTCTCTGTTCCCTCAAATCTGCACCAACCGGTCACATATTGGGGAGAGTCTGTGGATGACCCCGGAAGTTTAGTACAAAGGTTCAACATGGGTTCTGCGGTCACCAGGCCTTTCAGCAGCTTGAAGAGCATCCTCTCATCTTCAGCAGAACGCAAGACGGCAGTCATGAAGACAAAGGTGTACGCTTGTCAGCACTGTGACCAAACTTTCACCGACTACTCAGTTTTCCGGGTCCACAGGGCGACTCACAGAGCGCAGCAGCCTCATACTTGTACCGTATGTGGGAAGGTGGTCAGCCAGCGGTCGGCGCTGGTCAAACACATGCGGTCGCACACCGGCGACAGGCCTTATCGATGTCCCGTCTGCCAGAAGGGATTCATCCAGAACTCTGACCTCGCAAAGCACATCCGAACCCACACGGGTGAAAAACCCTACAAATGCGACCTCTGCGACAAGCGATTCATCGACCGCTCAGCGGTAGTCAAACACTCAAGGACACACAGTGGGGAGCGGCCATACAAGTGTGAAGAGTGCGCAAGGGGCTTTGTACAGAAGTCAGACTTGGTGAAGCACTTGAGGACGCACACGGGAGAATGTTCGTATTTCTGCCAGTTATGTGGCAAGACGTTTAGGTCTCATTCTGCTTCTCTAAAGCACCAACATGTGTGCAATATGGCCATCAAGGAGGAAAGTCCACTGCTCTACACTTCTGAGGTGACCTACACTGACCATGCCTCTCTGGACACTTTCTACAGCTTGGAGAATTATCAGCTTTGATGGCTGGGCTGGAAGGAGCAGGCCTTGTGGCTAAACCTCTACAGATACGGACTATTAATATTTATTGTGTTCAGGGCTGTGAATCGCAAAATAGAGGAAGAAATTGTCTCATTTCATAGCAGTTCTGCCACCATCCTGAGGACGGCTAGAGAGCGCCAGATAGTTCAGCATTGCAACCTAAACAAATGTAGGATAATTCCACCTAACAAATATGATGGTTTCCATTTTACTCTGGTCCTGGTACAGCTAGTAGTAGTCACATTTATACAAGACAAATTTCCAGAAAGAAGACTTTCAATATACCTTGGAAAAAAAGCCCCATAGAAATAGGATTAAAACCAAAGACTTTTTGTTGTGCACAACTGAAAAACGGATGTCCCTAAAGGACAAAAAAATAAGAATGGCTTAACCACCATAGTTATACAGGCGTATACAAACAAGGATGTTGGACATTCGTACGGTCTACGCGTTTTGCTGAAAATTCTACTTCAATACCCTGTACGCCTTGAATGAAGAACTTACACTTGTGCTGAAACATAAATCAAATCGATACATGATGGAACCCAAATCACTATGGAGGGTTTCGAGCCGCCAAACACCCCCCCCCCCCCCCCAAAAGAAGAAAAAAATGTTGTCTTGCGCTCTTGGACAGTTTCTTGATTGCATGCTACTTTTGTAGTTATTGGTTGAATTGTTTTTTATATTATCTTGGTTCCATCATGTATCTATTTCATTTTTTTTTTCGGAATTGCTTCCTCAGAACTCCTGTATGCCTTGAAATACGAAATATATATCAAATAGATACATTCTAGAACCAAGATAATATAAATCGAATCCAACCAGTAACTTCAATGGAAGCACACAATCAAGAAACGGTCCAAGAAAGCAAGAGCGTAAAAAAACCAACATTTTACAAGCATATAGAAGGTTATAAAATTGATACGGTCTACGCGTTTCGTTAACTCTGCTTCCTCAGAACTCTGTACTCCTTGAATGAAGAAGAGTTCTAAGTGAAGTCCATAGACTGTATCCATTTTTCGCACATCCTTGTATGTACACACCTGTATAATTCGTTTTTTTTTTTTTTTTGGTATCTTGCTTTTTTGGACCATTTTTTGATTGTGTGCTTTTTTTTGCAGTTAATGGTTGGATTCTATTTTATATTATCTTGGTTCCATCATGTATCTATATGATATATATTTCAGCACAAGTGTATTATTATACAGGATTTATATAGCGCTAACAGTTTGCGCAGCGCCCAATATTGTGAGGGCAGACAGTACAGTTACAATACAATTCAATACAGGAGGAACCAGAGGGCCTTATTCATTGGAGCTTACAATCTAAAAGAGGGTCAAGTGATACAAAAGGTAATTGTGGGGGGGTGGGTTGATGGAGAAAATAAATGTACAGTTGTTGGGTGGAGGCGGGATAGGCTTCCCTGAAGATTTCTTCATTCGAGGTGTACAGGGTCCTGAGGAAGTGGAGTGCTCTGTGAAACAGGTAGACTATCAATTTTCTAACATCTTTGTATACTCCTGTATAATTAAAAATTTTTTTTTTTTTTTGGTCTCTTGCTTTCTTGGACAATTTATTGATTGTGTGCTTCTTTTGTAGTTATTGATTGGATTCTGTTTAGATTCTGTTGGTCCCATCATGTATCTGATTCATTTTTCAGCACAAGTGTCATTTCTTCATTCAATGAATATAGGGTCCTGAGGAAGCGGAGTTCGCCGAAATGCGTAGACATATACATTTTCTAGCATCCTTGCTTGTATATGCCTGTATAACTATGGTGTGTTAGCTTTTGTTACATTTTTAATTTTAGGGACAGCTGCTGTCCATTTGTACACAATAGGGTTAGAACCGAAGTCCTTCTATTTCTATGTACTCATTCCCGGTGATATATTGAAAGTCCTGTCATTTTCTTTCTGGAATTTTGTCTTCTATATTCATTGGGATGACACTTGTCGGGAATTAAATCTTAACCTCCCTGGCGGTCTGATTATGCCAGGATTTCTGTGCTAAAAGCGGTACATTGTTTTGCATGGAAATCTGTTGTTTTATATTTTAAAACTCCCCTTCCCTGCAATCCCCTGCCGTCCTCCTCCCGCCGTCATCCTCCCACCGTCCTTCCGCTGTCGTCCCACTGTGTGCTCGGCCGATTACCGGCACCTGTCTTCTGGTTCCCTTCCCTGCGAGCGTTGCGACGCAGGGGGGGGTGGTTGGTGTAACCGGCGGCAAATTCAAAAATGTAAATCCACCAAATGAGATGATAGAAAGCTGTGATGGGATTACACTGTATCATCCCATCTCACCCCAGGATTTCACCTGGTGACTTTTCCAGTGCCCTGCCTGTGCTTTTCCAGTTCTTTGTGCCTGGAAAATAAAGAACGACCATGACATCAAAAAAGCGTTCTTTTTGCGCAAAATCGCTTTTAGACGAACTGGAAAACAGCGACAGTGAAACGGAGTTACTTGAGGAACTGAGCGATAGCGATTTGTGGGAAAATTGGTCATCAGGTACGGAAAGTGACGACAGCGACGATTCTGATGTCTCTTTCTGGCACATAGCTTGTGGAATTTGGGAAGTTTATCAAATGATTCTTCAGAATTTCCAACGGAGCGATGTGCCAGAAAGAAACATCAGAATCGTCGCTGTCCTCACTTTCCGTATCTGATGATGAATTTTCCCACCAATCGCTATCGCTCAGTTCTTCAAGTAACTCAGTTTCGCTGTCTCTGTTTTCCAGTTCGTCTAAAAGCGCTTTTGCGCAAAAAGAACGCTTTTTGGACACCATGGTCGTTCTCTATTTTCCAGCCACAAAGCACTGGAAAAGTCACCAGGTGAAATCCTGTGGTGAAATGGGATGATACAGTGTAATCCCATCACAGCTTTCTATCATCTCATTTGGTGGATTTACATTTTTGAAATTGCCGCCGGTTCCTCGCCACCCCCCCCCTGCGTCGCAACGCTCGCAGGGAAGGGAATCGGAAGACAGGTGCCGGTAATCGGCCGAGCGCACAGCGGGGGAAGGACAGTGGGGGATCGTAGGGAAGGGAACTGGAATACAGGTGTCGGCAATTGGCCGAGCACACGGCGGGGGGAGGACAGCGGGGGATCGCAGGGAAGGGAACTGGAAGACAGGTGCCGGCAATTGGCCGAGCGCACAGCGGCAGGACAGCGGGGGGAGGACAGCGGGGGATCGCAGGGAAGGGAACTGGAAGACAGGTGCCGGCAATTGGCCGAGCGCACAGCGGCAGGACGGCGGGGGGAGGACAGCGGGGGATCGCAGGGAAGGGAACTGGAAGACAGGTGCCGGCATCCACCGAGCACACAGCGGGAGGATGGTGGGGGGAGGACAGCAGGGGATTGCAGGGAAGGGAACTGGAAGACAGGTGCCAGCAATTGGCCGAGCACACAGCGGCAGGACGGCGGGGGGAGGATCGCAGGGGAGGGAACTGGAAGACAGGTGTCGGCATCCACCGAGCACACAGGGGGAGGATGGAGGGGGGAGGACAGCGGGGGATCGCAGGGGAAGGTGAGTTTTAAAATGTAAAACAAAAGATTTTCATGCAAAACAATGTAGCGCTTTTAGCACAGAAATCCGGACATAATCAGACCGCCAGTGAGGTTAAACATACGGTTTATATTGACCTGATTAGTAGTCACATTCAGTTGGAATTGTTGAAGATCTTTCACTGCTCATCCAATTTTTCCATTTTGGACAAAGAGGTAAACTTGTGGGTAAGAGGCCGTCCTACGTCATACTGGAACACCCAATCCCAAACAGGGGTGGGAGCTACAACTCCATCCAGCCTCCCCATTGGATGCTGTTGTTTTTCTTTTAACATTTTTCACATCTTTAGCCCATGTAAGGCCAGTTTTTCACGAAGGGAATAATTTACTGATGTTTTATACTCAGGATATTTTTCACAAAAATAAAAAGATCCTGAAAAAAATGTTCTGTGAAGACAAAATTCATCCTCACATAAACATGTATAGATGCATAAACCCGGAAATTGCTGCACTCAAATGTAACTTTTTCTTTTTTTTTCGTTTTACGGCCATGTACTCCTCTTTATGCAGCGGAGCGTACGGTTCCCTAGACCACAACCCGTCTATATCCACTCCAGTAAAAAATAAACAAAGAAAAGGCTCTTTTTTTTTTCTCTCCAACTCCCATGTGCAAGAGGCCTAACTGAAATAACTACAGTGCCTTGAAAAAGTATTCACCCCCTTTGAAATTTTCCCAATTTTTTTTTTGATACAACCAAAAACCTAAATGGATTTTACGTGATAGACCGACACAAAGTGGCACATAATTGTGAAGTGGAAGGAAAATGATACAAATAAATCTGTGAAAAGTGTGGCTGCATTTGTATTCACCCCCCCGGAGTCAATACTTTGTAGAACCGCCTTTCCTTCAATTACAGCTATGGGTCTTTTTGGGGATGTCTCTACCAGCTTTGCACATCTAGAGAGGACATTTCTGCCCATTCTTCTTTGCAGAATATCTCAAGCTCTGTCAGATTGGATGGAGAGCGTCTGTGAACAGCAATTTTCAAGTCTTGCCACAGATTCTCAATGTGATTTAGGTCTTGACTGTGACTGGGCCATTCTAACACATGAATATGCTTTGATGTAAATCATTCCATTGTAGCTCTGGCTGGATGTTTCGGGTCGTTGTCCTGCTGGAAGGCGAACCTCCACCCCAGTCAAATCTTTTGCAGACTCTTAACAGGTTTTCTTCTAAGATTGTACTGTTTTTGGCTCCATCCATCTTCCCATCAACTCTGACCATCTTCCCTGTCCCTGCTGAAGAAAAGCATCCCCACAACATTATGCTGCCACCACCATGTTTCACAGTGGGGATGGTGTGTTCAGGGTGATGTGCAGTGTTAGTTTTCCCCCACACATAGCGTTTTGCTTTTAGGCCAAAACATTTAATTTTGGTCTCCTCTGAGCAGAGCTGCTTCTTCCACATGTTTGCTGTGTCCCCCACATGGCTTCTCCCAAACTGCAATCAGGACTTCTTATGGCTTTCTTCCACCAATGGCTTTCTTCTTCTCACTCTTCCATAAAGGGCAGATTTGTGGAGCGCACGACTAATAGTTGTCCTGTGGACAGATTCTCCCACCTGAGCTGTGGATCTCTGCAGCTCCTCCAGAGTTCCCATGGGCCTCTTGGCTGCTTCCCTGATGAATGCTCTCCTTGCCTGGCCGGTCAGTTTAGGTGGACGGCCATGTCTTGGTAAGGTTGCCCGGCCGGTCAGTTTAGGTGGACGCCCATGTCTTGGTAGGGGCTGGCCGGTCAGTTTAGGTGGACGGCCATGTCTTGGTAGGGTTGCAGTTGGGCCATACTCTTTCCATTTTCCCATGATGGATTGAACAGCGTTCTGTGAGATGGTCAAAGCTTGGGAGATTATTTTTATAACCTAACCCTGCTTTACACTTCTCACAACTTTATCCCTGACCTGTCTGATGCGTTCCTTGGCCTTCATCATGCTGTTTGTTCACTAAGGTTCTCTAACAAACCTCTGAGGGCTTCACAGAACAGCTGTATTTATACTGAGATTAAATGACACACAGGTGGACTCTATTTACTAATTGGGTGACTTCTGAAGGCAATTGGTTCCACTAGATTTTAGTTAGGGGTATCAGAGTAAAGGGGGGGGGGGTGGTGAATACAAATGCAGCCACACTTTTCACAGATTTATTTGTATAATTTATCATTTTCCTTTCAAGGCACTGTATTTCCTGGGTTTCCTGGGGATTGGACTATAGAATTAGAACAGGCTGGTTTCATAAATTCACACATCCCAGTGTGCTCTTCCTTAGTTAACTGCTGCCTTAAACATTCTCTGGTGATTGGCTAAAAATGACTGAGTTACCCTCTGTGGCTATAAAAGCTGGGTTATGTTCCTGGTATAGTGGGGTACAAAGACTGGGGTGTATTCAGGGCATAGATACGGTGGAATGTTCCTGATAGAGTAGACCAGTAGGGTATAAACACTGGGGTGTGTTCCTGTTCTAGTGGGGTATATTCCTGGTACAGTGGGGGTATATATAATGGGGTGTGGTCCTGGTATAGGGGGATATAAAAAAAAAAACAATGTTAACTGATGTGTTTCTGGTATAGTAGGGTATACAGTGCATCTGGAACGTATTCACAGCGCTTCACTTTTTTTTAAATGTTACAGCCTTATTCCAAAATAGATTAAATTCATTGTTTTCCTCAAAAAATCCCCCATAAAGAAAACGTGAAAAAAGTTTGAAATCTTTTCAAATTTATTAAAAATAAAACAAACAAATTCCATGTACATAAGAATCACAAACTTCGCTCAATACTTTGGTGAAGCTCCTTTGGCACCAATCCCAGCCTCCAGTATTTCTGAGTATGATGCTACAAGCTTGGCACTCCTATTTTTGGGCAGTTTCTCCCATTCTTCTTTGCAGGACCTCTCAAGCGCCATCAGGTTGGATGGGGGAGGGTCGGTGCACAGCCATTTTCACATCTCTCCAGAGATGTTCAATCGGGTTCAAGTCTGGGCTCTGGCTGGGCCACTCAAGGACATTCACAGAGTTGTCCCTTAGCCGCTCCTTTGTTATCTTGGCTGTGTGCTTAGGGTCATTGTCCTGTTGGAAGATGAACCTTCACCCCAGTCTGAGGTCCAGAGCACTCTGGAGCAGGTTTTCATCAAGAATGTTTCTACATTGCCGCATTCATCTTTCCCTCCATCCTGACTAGTCACCCAGTTTGTGCCACTCAAATACATCCCCACACCGTGATGCTGCTGCCACCACCATACTTCACTGTAGGGATGGTATTGGTCAGATGGCCAGAAGCCTCCAGACATTATGCTTGCCATTCAGGCCAAAGAGTTCAATCTTTGTTTCATCAGAGCAGAGAATTTTGTTTCTCATGGTCTGAGAGTCCTTCAGGTGCCTTTTGATAAACTCCAGGCGGGCTGTCATGTGCCTTTTACTGAGGAGTGGCTTCCGTCTGGCCACACCCATACAGGCCTGATTGGTGGAGTGCTGCAGAGATGGTTGTTGTTCTGGAAGATTCTCCTCTCTCCACAGAGAAAAAAGGGGGAGCTCTGTCAGAGTGACCGTCAGGTTCTTGATCACCTCCCTGTATAAGGCCCTCCTCCCCCGCTTGCTCAGTTTGGCCAGGCGGCCGCTCTAGGAAGAGTCCTGGTGGTTCCAAACTTCTTCCATTTACGGATGATGGAGGCCACTGTGCTCATTGGGACCTTCAATGTTACAGAAATATTTCTGTACCCTTCCCCCGATCTGTTCCTCCATACAATCCTGTGTTGGGGGTCTACAGACAATTCCTTGGACTTCTTGGCTCAGTTTGTTTTCTGACATGCACTATTAACTGTGGGACCTTTATATAGACAGGTGTGTGCCTTTCCAAATCATGTCCAATCAACTGAATTTACCACAGGTGGACCCTGATCATGCTGTAGAAACATCTCAAGGATGATCAGTGGAAACAGGATGCACCTGAGCTCAATTCTGAGTGTCATGGCTGTGATACTTATGTACATGGAATAGACCGATATGGTTTTTTCAGGGCTGATACCGATATTTTGGTCACAACATATCGGCCGATATTTTGTACATTTTAAAGTTTTGAAAAATAGAGCCAACATGTGACACAAATCTGGTAGTGAACATGTTCATTTTTGTTTAATGCTTAATAATGGCTTGCTGTCTGGTACCCTGTGTTGGGTGGCTGGCTGGCTGGTACAGTGCCGGTGGGTGGCTGGCTGGCTGGCTGGTACAGGGCCTGTGGGTGGTTGTCTGTCTGGCACCCTGTCTGTGGCTGGCTGGAACGGGGGCTGTGGCTGGCTGGAACGGGGGCTGTGGCTGGCTGGCTGGTCCAGGGCCTGTGGCTGGCTGGCTGGTCCAGGGCCTGTGGCTGGCTGGCTGGTACAGGGCCTGTGGCTGGCCGGCTGGTACAGGGCCTGTGGCTGGCCGGCTGGCACCAGGCTGCTGTGGGTGGGTGTATGGCTGTGATACACTCCCGTGAGACTAGTCCTGACTCCAGACGAGGCTGTCCAAGGTGAGAGGGAGGCGGCCTAAGAAGGCAGAATGACGTCACAAAAATATCGGCCAGTTTTGGGGCTGATACCGATGTATCGGGGAAAGTGCATTTCAGCCTTGCCCTATTATGTACATGGGACTTTTTTTATTTTTAATAAATGTAAAAAGATTTCACTTCTTTCACGTTGTCATTATGGGGGATTGTTTGTAGAAATTTGAGAAAAATAAAGAAATTTAATCCATTTTGGAATAAGGCCGTAACAACAAAAGGTGGAGAAAGTGAAGCGCTGTGAATATTTACCGGATGCACTGTAGACTAGAGTATGTTCCTGGTATAATTGGGCATATTCCAGCTATAGTTGGGTATAAATACTGAAAAAAGTTCCCTCTATAGTTAGGTATAAATACTGGGGAAGGTTCTGACTTGAGGAGGGTGTTTTCCCGGTATAGTCGGTGTATATATAATGGGGTGTGTTGCTTGTATAGGGGGATATAAAAAAAAAAAAGAAAATGTTTCTGGTATAAATCCTGGAATAATGGGGTATATTCCAGCTATAGTTGGGTATAAATACTGGGAAATGTTACTGATATAGTTGTGTATAAATACGGGGTACGTTTCTGGTATAGTAGGGTAAAAATAATGGGGTACATTCTGGTATAAATAACAGGGAATGTTCCTGGTATAGTAGGTTAAAAATAATGGGGTACATTCCTGGCATAGTGGGGTATGTTCCTTTATAGTGAGCAGAACTGAGGACAATTGGATGAGCCATGAGACGTCTTCACATTACAAAGAAGTCAGCTTGAATGTGACTATTACTACCTATACTGCATACTCGTTCTTTCATCTCAAGTGGATTTTGGGCTCCACAACCGGTAGAATTCATATTTTCAGGGCTATTTCTAAAGATCAATACTAATTTTTTTTTTTTTTCTTGACTTGTTTTAATTCTCCAAAATTAAAAATGTGAAGTCAAAGTAAAGCCAATAGGGAAAAATAGAGCTAAAGGTAGACAAATAATAGAAATAAAAAGAAAAGTTGTAATATAGACCACCCCCCTAGTGACAATGAATTACATCTGTTATAATCGGTGTAAAAAGTTGATGGAAATTTTCATCTTCATTAATAGTCCTAATAGGACAATGCTGGCAGAATTAGCGGTCTAAGATTTGAAACAGGAGAAGACGCGTTAGCGGTCTAAGATTTGAAACAGGAGAAGACGCGTTAGCGGTCTAAGATTTGAAACAGGAGAAGACACGAATGTCATAGAACCCACAAGTGTTTGGCTTTACCGGTTGTCGAAAAGAAAATCTACGTTAGTAAATTCCACATTGCTTGAAAAATGAAGATGCAAGTTTGTGGAATTTGTAGCTGTTTATCAACTACTGATGAGACAAATTGGTGCAAATTTGTCCAGATTAAAATGTTTAAATAAAGATTTGTCTGGTAATTTTTTTTTTTTTGCTATCTCGGGTGCATGTGGTGGGGGCAGCTTAGATTATACAACCAGAATGTGATGTGTGGTGATCTTTAGGCTATAAGGGAATGATATCGGTAATGGGAAAACCTCAATTTCTCTTGCTGACTAAACAAGGCAATTTTATTCAATTTCCACCAAAATGGATCAATGCGATAAACCTCTAACAATGAGACCATTGAGACCAAGTTTTATTGGCACACTGCATTGTCAACATTCTGTGTAAACCTGACCATCACAACAATTTGAGCTTGTTGAACATCCCATTCCAATACCGTGGCCATCGATATGTTTGTCCCCAACCTTCTACGAAGGCTTCCCATGATATTTTGGAGTGTGTCTGTAGGAATTTGTACCATGTCTTCATAATCGGCATTCCAATTCACCCCAGATGTGTTCAGTAGAGATGAGGTCAGAGCTCTGTACGTGACACTCGAGTTCTTCCACACAAACTGGTCACACCACTTCTTTTTTGGAACTGGCTTTGTACACAGGGCACTGTCATGGTGGAACATAAAAGGGTCCTCACCATACTGTTACCACAAAGGTTGAGCTATTAGACATCCTATTCCATAACAATAGCCATTAATATAGAATCCCCCCACCATCCCAAAACCGCCATTCATATGGAGTTGCCCCACCCCTTTGGTTCTATAATATTCACAACTCTTCTGGTAATTCCTTGTCCGAGATTTTGGAGGGTGTCTGGCTCACTGTCAGCATTCCAATTAATCCTAAAGGTGGTCAGCAGGGATGAGGTCAGGGCTCGTTGCAGGACACTCAAATTCCACCTCACCAAACCAGTCAAACCATGTCTTTATGGAGCTTGCTTCACACACAGGGGCACAGTCATGGTGGAAAAGAAAAGGGTCTTCGCTAAACTGCTACCACAAGGTTGAGCTTTTGGACCTCCTTTTGCAAAACCATGGCCATTATATGGAATACCCCCCCCCCCCCCCCCCAATTACAAACCCATTGACATTAATATAAAATTGTCCCACCCCGTTGGTTCTATAACATTCTCCACTCTTCTGGGAAGACTTTGGAGGGTGCCTGTGGATATTTGTGCCCATTGGTGAGGTCAGGTACTGTTATTGGATGAGAAGACTTGGCTCATTATCAGCATTCTAATTAATCCCAAAGGTGTTCAATCAGGTTGAAGTCAGGGGTCTGTGTAGGACACTCCAGTTCCTCCACACTAAAGCCAGCTCCATATCTTTATGGAGCAGGCTTTGTAGACAGGAACACAGTCATAGGGAACCGAAAAAGTCTTCACTAAACTGTTACCACAAGGTTGAGCTGTTGGACGTCCTATTCCAAAGCCATGGCCATTAATCCTCGTACACACGATCAGATTATTGAACAATCTTCCGTCCTTTTTTTGTTGCATGCTAGTCTCATATGGAAAGTGAAGAGGTTACTTTCATACGAAAATTCCCGTACGACAGATTTCAACTTCAGAAGTGATGTCATGTGTTGAATTGTTTTGTATGTGTTCTTTTGTTTCTGAGCATGCCTAGTCTTGCTCTTGCAATTTTTTTCAGACGAAAACTGTACTAATTAAAGAAAAATCAGACGTTGTGTTGACGTACGATAACAATTTTATAGCCTGCACATCCAGTTTTTGTCGTCCGAAAATTCGTAATCTGGTGTCAAAAGCACCATACTAACAATCCGAAAATCGGCAGATCGTTCGTCAGACGAAATTTTACTTCCGATTTTCGTATCGTGTGTGCGGGCCCTTAAGCCCCGTACACACGTACCGATTGTTGGCCGTAAATTTTCAGCCAACGTCCGATTGGCCGATTGTCGGCTTGTTAGTATGATGCTTCCAACAACCGACTGCGACTTTTCGGCCCGAACAAAATCTGGTGTGCATGCTATAAAATTTTTGTTGGCCAACAACAGAACGGCCGATTGTTCCTCAGTCGGTACAGATTTCGGCCAACAAAAATCAGATGAGCAAGACCGGGCATGCTCAGACAAGAAAAAACACACGGAAAGTTAACCATCACATGACATCACTTCTGCAGTTGGTTGTTGTTGGCCGACAAAATTTGTGTGCAGTCTAGAGCACATTTCAACCAACACAACAACACTGGACAAAAGACGGCCAACAATCGGTGCGTGTGTACGAGGCTTTAGTTTGGAAGTCCCCCCCTCTCACTATTTCAAAATCATTGACTTTACTAAGGAGTTGCCCCAGCTCCTTGGTTCTATAACAGCCTCCACTTTTCTGGGAAGACATTCTGCAAGATTTTGGAATGTGTCTGTGGGAATTTGGGTTCATTTTGGAGGTCAGGTACTGATGTCGGATGAGAAGACTTTGCTCACGTGTTATGCCTCACATTGGGCACCAAAAAGGATCTGGCTCACAATCTGCATTCCAAATCATCCCAAAGGTGTTCAGTAGGGTTGAGGTCATGGTTCTGTACATGACACTCCTTTTCCTCCACACCAAACTGGTCACACACCATGTCTTTATAGAGCTGGCTTTGTACACTGGTGGGGCACAGTCATGATGGAACAAGGGTCTTCACCAAACTGTTACCACAAGGTTGGTGTGAATCTGATGTGCTTTTCTGCTCATTGAAATGCACTAAAACACAAGGTTTCTGCTCAAATGCAATAATAAAATATAATCATATTAAACCCCTATTTGGACAGATTAAAGCGCTTTTTTTTCTCATAATAACAAAAAAAAAAAAAATGGAATTTTTGTAAAATCTTACCTGTAAAATTCCTTTCTCTGAGTCCTCCGACAGTCGCCGCCATCTTCATATTCGTCACAATGGGGTATTAGACTTTGCTCCGTAGGAGTAGCTAGGCAACAGAATATGTCAATATTAAAGCTTTTAACATATCCCCACCCCAGGGGGTGGTCCCCTCAGTCTATACCCTCCTGCTTCCTGTTTCATACCTCAGTTTCAGTGGAATAGCAGTAGAGTACCTAAACCCCAAAAGAGGGGCGGGGGCGGCGACTGTCGGAGGACTCAGAGAAAGGAATTTTACAGGTAAGATTTTACAAAAATTCAGTTTTCTCTTACGTCCTCCGACAGTCGCCGCCATCTTCATATTCGTCACAATGGGGACATCCCAAAGCAGTGCAAACATGAGGGGTGGGAAACGCAGCCGCGCCTAAAAGCAACGCAGTCTCCACATCAAAGAAAGTAACCTTACCAAAGGAAGGAAACCAGCTGGGCAACATGAGAAAAAACTTGCTCAACGGGAGCAATAACCCAGGAAAAAAACAAATAACCCAGGGATAAAAAGAAATCCCAAACAGCCCAAAGGTCCAAAACAAGGGACCCTAAGGAACCGCCGCACCAAGAACCTTGCGGCCAAAGGAAGCATCAGCCGATGCTTGAAAATCCACTCTGTATCATAGAGTGAAGGTGTGCACGGTCGACCAAGTCGCCGCCCTACACACCTGGGCCACAGAAGCCCCATGACGACAGGCCCAAGACGTACTCAGAGATCTGGTAGAGTGCGCCTTCACAGGCATAGGGGAAACTTTTCCCAGCAAAACATAGGCCTGGTCAATGACCTGTCCGAACCAATTGGCGACGGCAGAAGCCGACGCCGCCACGCCCTTCCGAGGACCCCCGGAAGGACAAAACAAGAATCCGACTTGCGAAAAGATTCAGACGATTTTAGGTAAATCCTAATCGCCCGAACAACATCCAAGGAGTGCAACTCCACCTCCTGCGGACGTTTAGACTTCGCGCAAGGCGAAGGCAAGGCAATGTCCTCATTGAGGAGAAATTCCGAAACCCTCTTCGGAAAAAAAAAGAAGGGTTAGGTCGCAAGACCACCTTAACCAAGTGAGTGACCAGATACGGACATTTGCAGGACAAGCTGCCAGCTCTGACACCCTGCGAGCCGAAGTGATCGCCACCAAAAAAGGTGACCTTCTAGGACAACATAGACAACGAGATCTCCCTGATCTGTTCAAAAGGACCATGTAGTAACACGGACAGAACAAGATTCCAGTCCCAAGGAGGCAGAGGCACCCTCCTAGGAGGGACCAGATGCCCCTGAACAAAAGTGCCAACCAAGGAGTTAGATGCCATAGGACGTTGAAAAAGAACGGCCATCGCAGACACCTGACCCTTGATCGTAGCCAGCGCCAAACGCTGGCAACACCCTTTCGAAGGAGGGACAACACCCTAGACACCGAGTACGGGCGAGGTGAAAACCCCCGGACTCACACCAGGCGAAATAGGCCTTCCAAGTACGGTAATAGACCTTCCCCGAGGAAAATTGCCTCGCGTCGATCAAAGTGTGAATGACCTCAGGGGAGAGACCCCTATCCCTCAGGATCTCGGTTTCAACAGCCAGGCCGTCAAAGCCAGCGACTGTAAAGCAGGATGGAATATCGGCCCTTGAGACCAGAGATCTTCTCGAAGAGGCAGACGCCCCGGGGCGTCGACCGCCAAATGCACGAGGTCAGCGTACCAGGACCGGCGAGGCCAGTCCGGTGTCACAAGAATCACTGTGTTCTGGTTCCGAGGTCAACCTGCGAAGGAACCTGGACAGCAATTGAAAACGGTGAAAACGCATACATCAGTCGATACTGATGCCACGGAGCTACCAACGCGTCTGACGCGTCTGCCCGAGGATCGCGCGGCCATGCCACAAACCTTTTCACCTTGCTGTTCAGACGAGACGCGAACAGGTCTACCTCCGGAAGACCCCACTGCGCGCACAACATCTGGAAGACATCCGGGTGGAGGGACCATTCCCCCTGGTCCAGGGACTGGCGGCTTCAGATAACCCGCCTGCCAGTTCTCCACCCCCGGAATGTGAACTGCCGATATCGCCGGGACGTGTGTCTCGGCCCAAGACAGAATGTCGGCCACTTCCCGAGCCGCTCGGGCTCTCTTGGTGCCCCCTTGGCGATTGACGTAAGCCACCGCCGCGGCATTGTCCGCCTGCACCCGAACCGGACAGCCCTGCAGCCTGTCCATCCAACGTCGAAGGCAGAGATTTATCGCACGCAATTCCAGAATGTTGATCGGAAGGGAGGATTCCTCCTCCGACCAAGTCCCGTGGGTGGACAGAACGCCCAGAACACCACCCCAGCCCGACAGGCTGGCATCCGTGGTGATCACCGTCCATGAGAGAGGACGAAAAGACTTGCCCCCCGACACCGCCGGGGACTGGAGCCACCACAGAAGATCCCTTCTGGTGCGATGGCCCAACGAAATCTGGAGATCCAGAGAGTGCGGTCGCCCGTCCCACCTGGACAGGATCTCCGCTTGGAGACCCCGCGTGTGAAACTGGGCGAAGGGAATCGCCTCGAAAGCTGAGACCATCAATCCCAGACATCTCATGCGCGTCCGGAGTGACGAGCACGGAACGTCCCTGAGGGACCTGACTTCTTCCCGAAGAGTCCTGAGTTTGTCGCCTGGTAGGAAGACCTTCGCCTGGACCGAGTCCAGAATCATTCCCAGGTAGGGAAGACGAATCGAGGGACACAGCGTCGACTTTTGAAAAAATTTATCGTCCAACCAAACTCCTGTAGAATCAGCATCGTGATGGACAGGTCCTCCTCCAGACCCTGGCTGGTTGCAGACCGAACCAGAATATCTTCCAGATACCCCAGGACAGAGATGCCCTGGGCTCTCAACAAAGCCAGAAACGGGTGCAAGCACCTTGGCGAAAAAACCCGCGGAGCCGAAGCGAGACCAAAAGGTAACGCCACGAATTGGTAGTGATCCTCCGCAATGGCGAATCGAAGGTACCTTTGGTAACCCTCGAAAAACGGGATGTGAAGGCACGCATCCTTCAAGTCGATGGAAGCCATGAATTCCCCCGGAACCAGGGCAGCCACCACCGAGCGCAGGGATTCCATGCGGAACTTGCGAACCCGCACAAAGCGGTGTAGAGTCTGTAAGTCCAGAATTGGACGTACCCTGCCCTCCTTCCTGGGCACAGTGAACAGATTGGAAGAGAACCCCCGAAATCTGTCCCGATGAGGCACCGGAACCACCTGAGGGAAAAAATCTGCTCTCCGGCCGAGAGAGAAAACTCGATCTTGTAGCCAGAACGAACGATTTCCTGAACCCACCTGTCCCGAACACAGGCCAACCAGGGATAAAGAAAAACCGAGCAAGCGTCCCCCCACCCCAGAACTGGGTGAGGGCGCCCCTTCAGGCCGCATTGTTATGGGCAGCGGGTTCGGACTGGCCGGACTTCTGCTTACCTGACCACGGCTTCTTTTGGGAGCCTCGACCTTTGAACGGCTTGCCCTTATAGTGCGCCCGACAAGCACGAAAGGACCCCGGAGAGGGCCGAAAAGAATCATGCTTCTTACCAGGAGCCACTATAGCCTTGTGGGATTGGGGCAAGAGCGTGCTCTTATCACCCGTGACCCCCTTTATCAGTGTATCCAAGGATGCTCCAAAAAGGCGAGATCCATCATAGGGCAGATTGGCTAAGGTCTTGCGCGAAGATTGGTCCACAGACCAACACTGCAACCAAACCAGGCGGCGAGACAATACCGCCACACTGTGTACACGTGCAGCCAACGGTACTATATCCAAGTCCGCATCACACAAATACATGACACCCTGATGGATTTGATCCACCATATCCAATGTCGCCGGTGAGGCCGAATCAGCCACCAGCGTCTAAGCACCTGCGTCCAACTCGCTGCCAGAAGAGAAGCAAATAGAGCTTTTAGCATAGAACCCGCAATAGAATAAGTATGACGGGCAAAAGACTCCAGCCTCCTGTCCATGGCATCCCGGAACACCGGGGCATCCTCTGCAGGAATCGCAGCGGACTTATTCAAAACCGCTACCGCGTGATCCACCGGAGGCGGTACACACCACCACTCATCAGAAGCGGGCGTGAAAAGATAACGCAGCTGAACCTACTTGGCACAGCAAAAAGCTTGCGTATAGTGCACCATTGTTCCTTAACAGCGCACTGAAAATCATCAGTGCAGGGAAAGACCTGCGATGTCTGGCGTCTTTTCTGAGTCCCCCAAGCTGCCAGGGCAGCAGGAGGACATGGTTCATCCTGCAAACGCAGTTCAATAGAAGCAACCAATTCATCCATGAGTGCAAGCTCTTCAGACCAGCCAGGGGGAGAATTATCAACCCCTTTAACCTCAGCCTCCACCTCGGACCCCACAAGATCCCGGGAGGAACGGGACCCCAATAAGGAGACCCCAGCCATAGTAGCCCCATCACCATCACCCTCTGAACCAGAGGAAATTGAAAACTTCGGGCCGTTTTGTGGATTGAGCAGCCATAAGCATTTCCACCTGAGCAGCAAGGTTAGCCACAACCTCAGCCAAATCCCCCCCTGGGGGGGAAAACAGCAGTCCCTTGGCCTCCCACCAGTGGCAGGAGATTTGCTTCCCTGAGAATCCATTGCCCCCAAACAATATGCTGGAGAATAAAGGGTTAACTGCCCCTTTAACAAGCGCGGCGAGCGCAGCCCACCGCACTCACACACTAGCACAAGAAGACCCCCACAGGGATAAAAAGCTCAACTCAGGCAAGGATATAGGGATAGAGAGGATAAAAACCTGGATAGACCACTGCTGCTGCCTCGATCGGTGCGCCCAGGGAAAAGGAATGATGCAACACAGGGCGCTCTATCAAAGCCTATGGAAGGCTACAAGAAAATGGCCGCCTGCAGTGTTAACATGCGGCCGGAGCGAGCGCAGCCAAAATGGCGCCGTTTGGCGCCGAAAACGCCGCTCCTCCACCTCAGTGAAGTGAAAAAAACACACCACAGTATAGTGAAACATGGCGGACCGCCGCAGCGGTCGCTGTAATGTGCCCCAAACACGATATAATCATGCCCCACAGCACACAGCCTTTCACACATTCACAGTCTGACACAGATAGTGCAGCACAGCCCCCCCTCCTTGCAGCCCACAGCATGCAGCCAGAGAGATAGGGAACTTAACAGTGTGAACACAGGCAGGGTTACACAGTCCCAGACTGACACCCCCCAAACAGACAGGTCCCCACACAAATACACTTACCTCCTAGATGGTGTGGGGAACCCGCACAGGCGAACAAGCCACTGCACATGTGACAGGGAGAGTCGCATCCAGGACGCAGCAAAACTGGGGTTAAGAAACCGCACAGCGTCCAGTGAGGTAGCCACCTCACCATAGCATCCCTGCACCGAACAGGGATGGGTCGTTCATTGTGTCAGGAGCGTTACCTGACTGAACGCTCGATGGCAGGCTGGGAAGCCACTGACCCACGACCTGCGACCAGGGGGATCAGCCTGAGACCCAGCCCGCACGAATACTCTTCATCAGAAGAACTAACTAATGCTAACAAAAAGAACAGCTAAGTAAAGAGAGAGAAAAAAACTCAAACAAAAATCAAAAAAGAAGAGAAAGGCTGAGACAAAATGCCCCAGCATAGAGAGATCCAGCTACTCCTGACAAGCTAGACATTGAAACTGAGATATGGATACAGGAAGCAGGAGGGTATAGACTGAGGGGACCACCCCCTGGGGTGGGGATATGTTAAAAGCTTTAATATTGACATATTCTGTTGCCTAGCTACTCCTACGGAGCAAAGTCTAATACCCCATTTTGACGAATTTGAAGATGGCGGCGACTGTCGGAGGACGTAAGAGAAAAAAAGATTTAAAGCGCACTATTTGCATGTTTTTTGAGCATTTTTTTGCTCAACGGTAATAATAAAAAATACATCATATATAATAAATAAAATAAACCACAATCCGTAAAAAAAAGTGAATGAAACTGACATTTTTCTCTTGGCTACAAAAAAAATCCGCTAAAGAACACTTTAAAAATGCTACGCAAAAAACGCCCGCAAAAAAAAAAAAAAAAACCCTGCAACACTCAGGTGTGAATGCAGCCATTATTAGTTTACACACTAAAAGGTTCTTTGTGCTTTCTTATCTCATAAGTGACCAGAACATGGCATTTTTGGCAATAACAGGAATTTTCTGTCCTTGCTGAAAATGTTCTCAGGCAGAAAAAAGAAAACTAATGCAGCCACCAAAAGTAGGCACTGGAAAGGAGTAATCTATGACAATTTTGATATTTGAATCTCAATCTGGCTTTAATAATGAAGGAGACCCTCCATGGCCCCAAAATGTTGAACACTGTTGGACGGATGTCTTTTTTCAACCTCACTAACTATGTAACTATATCTACATTATGTTTATCTTTATTGCAACGACACCAGTAGATGCAGCATTCAACATTTTGGGGCCATGGAGGGTCTCTTTTGTTAGGCAGACAGTTGCTTGTGCTGGTGATGCGTCACTAAAGCTAAATTGAGGGTCAGCAGCTTGCTAAGTGGTCAACAACAGATGAAGACCCCCACCTTCAAAAAAACACGTCAGCATGGTCAATCGTCACACCTGTAATGAATTGGAGGCTGGTAATGGCCACCAGACCCCGGGGACCCAAAATTCTCATCTCATTCTCACACCGTCAGACGTCCAGAGCCGTCTCTGAGGTAGAAAGCGTTTATTTGTGAAACGTATTTCTCCAGATACAATCAGCTTCCAGAATGACCCTGTTAGAAGGGTGAACCGACTCCCTAAGGGGCAATCAGTGTCTCCCCAACCCTCAGATCCCGAGGGGTAGACTTGGCGGTCGCTCTATTAAAACACCAGTAAACCAAAAAAATTTTTTTTTTCACACTTACCATAAAATCCTTTTCTCCAAATTCATCGAAGGACACAGCCAAGCTTCACAACAAAAGCATCAAAGTCCTGGTGGCTTCACTCTCCCCTCCTCCTGTCTGGGAAGTCCTTTCTCCCATTGAACTGGCAAATCGTCACTACGGATGCCACCTTCCTGCCATTGTCAGTGCTTCTAGAAGGTTGCCTGATCTGGGTCCAGATGGACAACGCCATGGCTGTGTCTTACATCAATCACCCTGTAGACACCAGAAGGTCAGTTACGGGGCTTGGAGGCATCTCAGATTCTTGATTGGGTGGAACTTTGTCCCATCCCTATATGTAGTTCCCATTCCAGGGGTGGATAACTGGCAAGCAGACTATTTCAGGTGTCAAAGGAGGAATGGTCTCTACACCAGGAGATATTCCAACAATATGGTCTCCTCTAGGGCAGTGTTTCTCAACTCCGGTCCTCAGGGCACACTAAAGCCCCGTACACACGATCAGATTATCGAACGATCTGTCATCTGTTTTTTTGTGGCATCTGATGTGGAAAGTGAAGAGGTTATTTTCATACAAATTTTCCCGTACGACAGAATTCTACTTCAGAAGTGATGTTATGTGTTGGAATGCTTTGTATGTGTTCTTTCGTCTCTGAGCATGACTAGTCTTGCTCTTAAGATTTTTTTCCGTCGAAATCTGTACTAATCAGACGAAAATCGGATGTTGTATTACGGACGACAAAAATTGTATAGCCTGCACATCAAGATTTTGTCAGCCAAAAATTCGGAGTTGGCTGTCGAAAGCACCATACTAGCAATCCGAAAATCGGCAGATCGGTCGTCGGATGAATTTTCCCTACAGATTTTCTTATCATGTGTACGGGCCTTTACAGGCAAGATTTAAGTATTACCTTGGGGAGATGCAGACTAGAATACTGCAATCACTGAGCAGCAAATTATATCACCTGTGATGCATTTCAGTTTTCTTGCAAACCTGGCCTGTTAGTGGGCCCTGAGGACTGGAGTTGAGAAACACTAGGATATGTAAAACCTGGATCTTCTCACATCCAGGCTCAACTGGAAGGTTCCCAGGTTTATGGCCAGGGATCCCTGGGCGGATGCGCTCAACTGAAAGGTTCCCAGGTTTATTGCCATGACCATGACTGGGAATTCCTGGGTGGATATGCTTAACGGAAGGTTCCCAGGTAATGGCTATGACCGGGGATCCGTGAGCAGATGCGCTCAACTGGAAGGTTCCCAGGTTTATGGCCATGACTGGGGATCCCTGGGCAGATGCACTCAACTAGAAGGTTCCCAGGTTCATGGCCATAACTGGGGATCCCTGTGAGGATGCGCTCAACCGAAAGGTTCCCAGATTTATAGCCATGACCAGGGATCCATTGGCAGATGCACTCAACTAGAAGGTTCCCAGGTTCATGACCATGACCAGGAAACCCTGGCCAGATGCCTTGGATGCTCTGGTGGCTCCATTGGACAGGTACTCCCTGATCTGCGTTTTTTCCTCCTCTGAAGCTCCTCCATCTGTTGCAGAGAATAGAGTGGGTGGGCATTTCAGTAAATGGGATTGGCCGCACTGAGCCAATTCAACGGGAGACAGGACTTCCTGGACAGGAGGAGGAGGAGGAGAGAGCAATGCCACAAGGACATTGACACCTTCATTGTGAAGACTGGCTCCTTCCTTCAATAAACAGATGAGAAATACAGATTTATGAATCAATAGGTCTCCATAATACCGCCACACCTTCTGCCTTCTCTCATTAGCCAATCCAGGCTAAAGAAGGCAAATAACAATGGTGGTATGCCTCTGAGTACTGACAGGAAGCCAGCTGTGCATGTTATAATATCTTAACAACCCATAAGCGGAGTGCGTTTCCCCCCCAGGTAGCGCAATGTGCATGTTATAATATCTGAACAACCCATAAGCAGAGTGAGATCCCCCGCCACCGGTAGTGAAATTGTTAATAACTCAATATAATCAATGAACATTAAGATCACCCGGTGAAAAATAGTGTCCATCAGTGCAAAGTTCATATAAACAATCTCATATATCACAAAGTGTCGAATGGTATCTTCCAAAATGATCCAAAACGCACTGAAATCTCCCAACTTCCACACCAACGCACTGCACTAGAAGTTATATCTTCTCCCTACAAGTCACCAAACAGATTTTCCTCTCATTTTCATGATTGGCTCTTACAATTTGAACCACCTTTAATTGCTCTCAGCACTCATAATGCCACTGGGACTCAAAAGAAAAGAAACTTCCATAATGTGATTCCGTAATTATCTCTTTATTCAAACCAAACTCCAGGTAAAATAAAACTCACAAGCGTAAAAAAAAAATGAAGCCCTTATGACGAAACACGTCAGGGCGGGGCTGCATGGCAACTGGAGGTTAGGCAAGACTGGAAGCAACGCGACCGAGTGAGACCCTGCATCCACCGGCCTGACTGGTTCTGGCGCCACACATTTATGCTATGAAACCATAATTACTCCTTTATTAAAATTGAACTTCAGTTAAAATAAAACTCACAAGCAGTATAAAAATTAAGCCTATGCATTTATTCACTGGTTCATGTAGCACCAGAACTGGTCGGGCCAGTGGATGCAGCATCTCATTCTGTCACACCACTTCCGGTCTGATTTAACTTCCAGTTGCCATGCAGCTCCGGTCTGACGCATTTCGTCACAAGGGCTTCATTCTTATTATGCTTGTGAGTTTTATTTTACCTGAAGTTGGGTTTGAATAAACAGGTAATTACGGTATCACACTACGGAAGTTTATTTTCTTCTGAGTCCCAGCGGCGTTATAAGTGCTGAGAGATATTAAAGAAGGTGCAAATGGGAGGAGCCAATATAAGTGGATCCTAAGGAGAGATTTTTTTTTTGCACATCGTGAAAATGAGAGGCAACTCTATTTGGTGAGTTTGGTGATCTGTGGAGAGAAGAGATCACTTCTAGTGCACGGTGGTGTGGAAGTTGGAAGATTTCAGTACATTTTGCACTATTTCGGAAGACACCATTGGATTACATGCTATGCAGCCCCACTCTGACGCGTTTCATCATAAGGGCTTAATTTTTTTTTTCATGCTTGTGAGTTTTATTTTACCTGGAGTTTGGCTTGAAGAAAGATAATATTGGTATCACATCATAGAAGTTTCTTTTCTTCTGAGTCCCAGTGGCATTATCAGTGCTGAGAGCAATTAACCACTTGCCATCTGCTCACTAGAGCTCTACTGCGGCAAAGTGGCTGTTGTAGGTCTGACGACGTAGACCTACGTCGGCAGACACTCCACCTTCTCGGCGGCCCGCAGGCTCGCTCCCGCTGTATTCAGTCACAGCGGGAGTCGGGCCAGGGGAGGAGCGCCGGCGATCGCCGCTGCTCTTCCCCGATCGTCGGGGATTGAGTCTGGAGATCCGCCCACTTGTGTAAACAAAGCGGGCGGATCTCCTAAGTGACAGGCAGGGTCAGATTGCAGGGTTCAGCATAGCTCAACCTGCGATCTGTCCCTGTGTCACACAGTCCCCTCCCCCCACACACGTCAGTAAGCACCAGGCATACATTAGCCCCTCCCTCTCCAATAAAATTAACCCCTTCCCTGCCAGTGTCATTTTTACAGTAACAGTGCATATGTATAGCACTGATTACTGTAGTAATGTCACTGGTAACCCCAAAAGTGTCAAAAATGTCAGTCAAGGGTCCGATCTGTCCACCGCAATGTCACAGTCCCGCAAAAAAAATAAAAACGCAGATCGCCGCCATTACTCGTTAAAAAAAAAAAGCACCAAAAACGACAGAAATCTTTCCCTTAGTAAACGCAATAACTTTTGCACAAACCAATAAAAATACGCTTATTGTGATTTTTTTTACCAAAAATATGTAGCAGAAAACAAATTGGCCTAAAATGATAAGAAATTTTGATTTTTTAATTTTTGGGGGGGGGGGGGGATTTCATATAAAAAAATTTGAAAAATATTATTTTTTCAAAATTGTCGCTCTTTTTTTGTTTATAGCGCAAAAAGTAAAAATCGCACAGGTGATCAAATACCACCAAAAGAAAGCTCTGTTTGTGGGAAAATAAGGACGTAAATTTTGTTTGGGTACAGCGTTGCATGACCGCGCAATTGTCAGTTAAAATCACACAGTGCCGAATCGCAAAAAGTGGCCCAGACGTAAAACAGCAAAATCCTCCGGTGGTAAAGTGGTTAAAGGAGGTGCAAATTGTCGGAGCCAATCATGAAAATGAGAGGAAAATCTGTTTGGTGACTTGTAGGGAGAAGATATCATGGTGAGGAAGTTGGGAGATTTCAGTACATTTTGCACCATTTGGGAAGATACCATTGGACACTTTGTGATATATGAAATTGTTTTTATGAACTTCGCAATGATGGACACTTTATTTTTCACTGGCTGATATTAATGTTTATATTAGATTATTATTATATTAAATGTACTATCTTAACCCATTCAATACCCGACATTTCCTTACCCCACCTTCTTCCTGCCCCAATTTTCAGCTTTGAATGACAATTGTGTGGTCATGCAACACTGTACCCAAATTACATTTTCAGCTGTTTTTGTCTTTCACACAAAAAGTGCTTTCTTTTGGTGGTTTTTAATACCCACTGGGGTTTTTTTTTTTTTTTTTTTGCTAACCCCAATATTTTCTACTCAAAGTTTTAAAATTTTGCAAATAAAAAAATCTTTCTTCAAAAAATTAAGGCAAAACTGTATTCTGCTTCATTTCTTTGGTGAAAAAAAAACACAAATCAGTGGATATTATTAAGTCTGTAGGAAAGTTATAGAGTCCACAAACTGTGGGATATATATCTGATAATCCATCAATCCTGATCTACTGACGGACAATCTCATTTCTTGAGAGGCCCGAAAACACCAGGACAGTACAAATACCGCCCCCCCCAAATCACCCTTTTTTTTGGAAAGTCGACAGTCCAAGGTGCTTAGTAAGAGGCATGGCGGGTTTGTTGAAGTTGTCATTTTTTTGTCACAATTTTAAGAAATCAAGAAAATTTAAAGACTATTTTTCACAATTTTTTTAAACATACTGTCACCAGTGCAGTATGTAAAAAAAAAAAAAAAAAAAAAAAGGTTTAAAATCTTTTCACATTTTTTTCTTTATTACATTTTTTTCATTTTTTAAAACACTCTGTGACCAGAGCAATAGAGTGAAACTAACACTGTACTACTCTAAGGAAGTGATCTTTTTTTTTTTTTTCACATTACGATTGCTGATACCAGTGAATTTCACGGTTATAAGCAATTATTTTCAATTAACAAAATCGATTCGTTCAGTGTTTACTATTGTAGCTAGCTGTACAGGGCCACAGCTAATCATATGGTACAGATGGAATGTGATTGGCCCTGTCTGTACCATGTGATCACTGTAACCGATCATAGAGATCAACACAATGAATGGCATATGAATGAAAGCCTTTCATTGTGTACAATTTTCATGTAATCTTGCTGTGATTGGTCACAGTGATCACATGGTACCAGCTGCAGCAGGTACACAGATCAGTCATTCGGACACAGCAGGAGATCGCACCGCATGCGGCTCTTGGGGCGCTCTGGAATGGATTGCGATTGGCTCTGTCTGTACCATGTGATCACTGTAACCACTCATAGAGATCAACACAATGAATGGCATGAATGAAAGCCTTTCATTGTGTACAATTGTCACGTGATATTGCTGTGATTGGTCAACAGTGATCACATGGTACCACACTTAGAGGCGCCTCTTCTTTCTGTTCACATGGTACCAGCTGCAGCGGGTACACCGATCAGTCATTCAGACACAGCAGGTGATCGATCACTCCACAGCGTGGCTCATGGGGCGTTCCAAAATGGACGGAGATTGGCCCTGTCTGTACCATGTGATCACTGTAACTGATCATAGAGATCAACACAATGAATGACATTCATTGTGTACAATTTTCATGTGATTGGTCACAGTGATCACATGGTACCAGCTGCTGCGGGTACACCCAATCAGTCATTCGGACACAGCGGGTAATAGATTGCACCGAAGCGCTGCCCATGGGGCGTTCCGAAATAGAGGTCACTGGACGTCCACCTGGAACGGTAAATGCACCGCCCGGCCGTCATTTGTTTATAGGCCGAAGGGGAACTGGTTAAGTTATTACTGAATGCGCTACGGGTGTGGGGGGGGGGGGATCTTACTACGCTTATGGGTTGTTATATGTTTATATTGTAAGAAGGCAGCAATTGCACATACATTTTTTTTTTCGGCGAACACTTGGCAAGATCATTTTCATTGGTTATTTGCGGTATAATAATAAATTGTCCTTTATGTACTGCTGAACGTCACATATAACTCTACTGCATAAGCCGCCCTATAATCTGCGTTTACTGGCCCTTCACAATACCCAGATTTGACCAAATCTGTTGGGTGTAAAATATAAGAAACTTTTCAGCCGGGAGTATAAAAAACAAAAGAAAACGAGAACACACAAAATAATCTATACACGGTAAGATTCAGTCTCTGTAGCGGCAGACCCTGTTATCCCGTGGGATGAAGTTCTATACATCTATACAGATTGTCACAGTCAGACGTCCCCTCTATGTACATAAAGTGACTTGTAGAAAAATAGACATCTCTGTAACAGTTCTGAAGCCGCCTGGCCTGCGACGTGGTTATGGCAGAATGCTGATAGTGGGGGGGGGGGGGGGGCCCGGGGTGAGCTGCGGAGGATCCGGTGCCAGGTACAGGAGCGATGCCGGCGAATCCCGCGCCTTTCTGCAAACAGCGCCATCTGCAGACTCAGAGTTCGTACCTCGTAGTTAAGACCAGTTCAATGAACAGCAGGGAAGGAGATGACATCAGGAAGAGTCCAATAATACTCAAGGATCATGTATTGGGGCGGAGAAAAAGGCGGACCCTGTGACCAAAAAAAAAAAGGGAGGATTTTGAAGAGTCAAATATTCAAATATAATATAATCAATACGAAGGATTACAGACAAACCAGTTAATAAATAAACCCCTAACCACCCACAATCTATTCATTAACGTTTTGCAGCAGAACCCACTTTCAGAGATAGCAGTCAGCACTTTGCATGGCTGGCTGCTCTCAATCCCAGTTGTCACTGACAGCTCAGGTATCCACAGCTGAGGGCTCTCAATCCCGTCATTGACAGCTCAGGTATCCACAGCTGAGGGCTCTCAATCCCCTCATTTACAGCTCAGATATCCACGGCTGAGGGCTCTCAATCCCGTCATTGACAGCTCAGGTATCCACGGCTGAGGGCTTTTATACCAGTTGTCACCGACAGCTCAGGTATGCAGGGCTTGTGGCTCTCAATGCCAATTGTCATTGACAGTTCAGGTATGGACGGCTGGCTGCTCTCAATGCCAGTTGTCATTGATAGCTCAGGTATGGACGGCTGAGGGGCTCTCAATGCCAGTTGTCATTGACAGCTCAGGTATGGACGGCTGGGGGGCTCTCAATGCCAGTTGTCATTGACAGCTCAGGTATGGACGGCTGGGGGGCTCTCAATGCCAGTTGACAGCTCAGGTATGGACGGCTGGGGGCTTTCAATGCCAGTTGTCATTGACAGCTCAGGTATGGATGGCTGAGGGCTCTCAATCCCGCCATTGACAGCTCAGGTATCCACGGCTGAGGGCTCTTAATCTCGTCATTGACAGCTCAGATATCCACGGCTGAGGGCTCTCAATCCCGTCATTGACAGCATAGGTATGCACGGCTGAGGGCTTTTATACCAGTTGTCACCGACAGCTCAGGTATGCAGGGCTTGTGGCTCTCAATGCCAATTGTCATTGACAGTTCAGGTATGGACGGTTGGCTGCTCTCAATGCCAGTTGTCATTGACAGCTCAGGTATGGATGGCTGGGGGGTCTCAATGCCAGTTGACATCGACAGCTCAGGTATGGACAGCTGGGGGGCTCTCAATGGCAGTTGTCATTGACAGCTCAGGTATGGACGGCTGGGGGCTTTCAATGCCAGTTGTCATTGACAGCTCAGGTATGGAGGGCTGGGGGGCTCTCAATGCCAGTTGTCATTGACAGCTCAGGTATGGACGGCTGGGGGCTTTCAATGCCAGTTGTCATTGACAGCTCAGGTATGGACGGCTGGGGGCTTTCAATGCCAGTTGTCATTGACAGCTCAGGTATGGACGGCTGGGGGCTTTCAATGCCAGTTGTCATTGACAGCTCAGGTATGGACGGCTGGGGGCTTTCAATGCCAGTTGTCATTGACAGCTCAGGTATGGAGGGCTGGGGGGCTCTCAATGCCAGTTGTCATTAACAGCTCAGGTATGGACGGCTGGGGGCTTTCAATGCCAGTTGTCATTGACAGCTCAGGTATGGACGGCTGGGGGCTTTCAATGCCAGTTGTCATTGACAGCTCAGGTATGGACGGCTGGGGGCTTTCAATGCCAGTTGTCATTGACAGATCAGGCATTCAAGGCTGGGGGCTCTCAATGCTAGTTGTCATTGACAGACCAGGTATTTAAGGCTGGGGGTTCTCAAACCTGGTTGTCATTTGACAGCTGAGGTGTGCACGGCTGGGGGCTTCAAATCCCGGCTGTCATTGACAGCTGAGGTGTGCACAGCTGGGGGCTCTTAATCCAGCTGTCACTGACAGCTCAGGTATGCACGACTGGGGACTCTCAATCCAGCTGTCACGGACAGCTCAGGTATGCACGGCTGGGGGGCTTCTCAATCCCGACTTTCATTGACAGCTCAGGTATGTACGGCTGGGGGGCTCTCAATCCCGGCTCTCATTGACTGCTCAGTTACCCACTGATAGTGGGGAACCAGAGTAGTTCCCAATAAAATTATCTTTATATAAAAGCTAAAAGAGTGATCACCTGTAGGCTTCATTGGAAAAATAAGCCTTCAGATACCACTGCAGCCTGTAGAGGGCAGTGTGCATTTGTTTAATACCACTATTGTCATATACAGTTACAGTATTTAAAAGAGGAAAAACTGGTTTTGCACATTTGTCAGCCTTAAAAAACAAAAGGGTTACTGCCAATTCCACTAACACATAGTGGCACTGCCACGTTTTACCTGGTACTCTAGGCTTCAATGACATCAAGTCTCAAAAAGGTAAATAAAAGCAGTTTTAATGCCTTGGGGTTTGACCCAGTTTTGCATACACTTAGGAGGTAACACAGAAGTCAGATATCATGTTTATCAGAAAACTGGGGCACACTTATTGGGGGTATCAAGTCTAGCAAGACACTTCAGCAGAATGGCACAGAAAGGATGCAGCGTACTAAGGAAAAGCTCAGAGAGGAGACGCATCTAGCAGTCGATAGAATGAAAGTGTGCCAATCAGCACTGGACTTCATCCAGAGGTCCAAGGGAATGGAGAAACACCATCACAGTGAACGTATATAGTTGTTCGCTTAGAAAAGTTGGTGGACATCTGACCCATCCCACCTATATGACTTCATTGAAGATCCAATTCCAAAATCATGGCCATTAATATGCAGTCATCCCTCCCATAACTATTAATATGGATTTGCCCCTCTTCGTGGCAATAACATTCTCCGCTCTTCTAGGAAGGCTTTCCACAAGATATTGGAGGGTGTCTGTTGGAATTTGTGACCATTTCTGAGGTCAGGTACTGAAGTTGGAAGAGAAAACCTGGCCTACCATCGGTGTTCCCATTCATCCCAAAGGTGTTCAGTAGGGTTGAGGTCAGGGCTCTGTGCAGGACACTCCAGTTCCTCCACACCAAACCGGTCATCCCATGTCTTTATGGAGCTGGTCCAAACTGGTGCATTAATATGAAGTTGCCCTCCTTTGTGGCTATAACATCCTCCACTCTTCTGGAAGGACTTTCCACAAGAATTTTGGAGGGTGTCTGGGGGAATCTGTGCCCATTTGTGAGGTCAGGTACTGATGTTGGATGAGAAGTCAACCCATGTCTTTATGGAGCTGGTCCAAGCTGGCCAACCCATGTCTTTATGGAGCTGGTCCAAGTTGGCCAACCCATGTCTTTATGGAGCTGGTCCAAGTTGGCCAACCCATGTCTTTATGGAGCTGGTCCAAGTTGGCCAACCCATGTCTTTATGGAGCTGGTCCAAGTTGGCCAACCCATGTCTTTATGGAGCTGGTCCAAGTTGGCCAACCCATGTCTTTATGGAGCTGGCCAACCCATGTCCTTATGGAGCTGGTCCAAGCTGGAAAACCCATGTCTTTATGACGCTGGTCCAAGCTGGCCAACCCATGTTTTTATGGAGCTGGTCCAAGCTGGCCAACCCATGTTTTTATGGAGCTGGTCCAAGCTGGCCAACCCATGTCTTTATGGAGCTGGTCCAAGCTGCTCAACCCTTGTCTTTTTAGAGCTGGTCCAAACTGGTCAACCTAGGTCTTTTTAGAGCTGGTCCAAGCTGGTCAACCCATGTCCTTATGGAGCTGGTCCAAACTGGTCAACCTAGGTCTTTTTAGAGCTGGTCCAAACTGGTCAACCCATGTCCTTATGGAGCTGGTCCAAGCTGCTCAACCCATGTCCTTATGGAGCTGGTCCAAACTGGTCAACCCATGTCTTTATGGATCTGGTCCAAACTGGTCAACCCATGTCTTTATGAGCTAGTCCAAACTGGTCAACCCATGTCTTTATGAGCTAGTCCAAACTGGTCAACCCATGTCTTTAAGGAGCTAGTCCAAACTGGTCAACCCATGTCTTTATGGAGCTGGCTTTGTACACTGGAGGGGGGAGTTCTGCTGAAAAAAAAGGGGTCTTCACCAATCAGTTACAAAACACAATTGTCTACAATGTCTCTAAGGAGTATCTGTTCCCTTTAATACACTCTTCACCGAAGTAAGTATATATACCATAAGCAGGGCATCCACCATGTCTTAGCTGCTCCGAGTGACGTGGAGTATAGATGGCGTATCTGAAGCCTTGTCTGCCACACCAATGGCCTTCTATTGGAATCATGTTTATGGAGCAGCGCCCCCTGTGGAGATAAAGTAACATGAATTCAGGAAAATAAAAAAACACAATCCAATAGGCTTCAGTTTCCTCAGATCTGACCGCTTGCAGCCACAGGTACTCACCAACACTTTGGACATCCGCCTTGCCCTCCCCATCTGCGGCTGGTCTGGTTGTCATGGCCCCCGGCCGGTATCCCTCCAGGTTATTGTTAATGTCTGTAAACCCTCTGAGATTGTCGGTGATTTCCTCCCGGTGTTGTGAGATCCATGTGATTGGCAGGATGCCCCCTTAATGTTCTGTCTCTTCCAATAAAATGCTTTTGTGAGGTCACAATCACGCCCCATTCCCTCGCCCATTCATGTCCAGTAACGGTGATCACTGCGGCCATTCACGTCTCTGGAGGACAAGAGGAGAGATTGAGCCTAAACTTCCATCTGAGAGCTCCCAGTTCTGCTCACTCCATACACCATTTTCCTGAACCACAATTACAGTCCAATTTGTCCATTTCCTGTTCTAGGGTGACAACGGTCAGTGTACTGTATCTATGGAGTAGCAGCAATGTCATCCTAGGACAGGACTACAGAACACCTTCCCATTGCCTCTATAAAATGGAGGTGGTGGTTCTGTAGTTGCCAGAGAAAGATGGAAACAATGTAACGGACAGTTACCCACCACTACAGAAGGACAGTTACAATTTGATTGGCCTGTACAAACAATACAGACTACACAATTTTAATGGGTGGGGCCCAACGAGTCAGCCTTACCCTCCCATACATTACCATGAGGGGACGTGCTTTTAAACCACCAGCTCCCGCTACGCCTCTGCCCGCTGGGGGTATTCGGTGGGGTAAACGTTGGCACTCCTTTCAGCAGCTTCTCCAGGCCACTGATGTGTTCATTCACGGCGGGGATTCCTGGAGAAGACACAATCATACGGGATGTGAGATGGCGGCAGCCACACACCAACAGACCATCCGCACACCAATATCACCCTCACCTCCTCTGCGGGCTCCGGAGGGCCCCGGGTCCAGCGGCCTGTCTGCACCCACCCGCCGTGTCCTGGCTGTGGTGATGGGGGCTCTGTGCTTCCTGTCTGAGGTGGCTTTATGTGGACTGGCTGAGAGTGGAGAAAGTAGACATATTAGAGCCTCCGAGAGATAATACAGAACCCTAAGGTCTTGTTTACACTGCCTTCTAAATGTGGCATTGGACACTTTTTTAAAGCACTCTGAATGACAATCGAAGCTCCTCCCTCTAAATAAAATGGTCACCTTACAGTCCTGGTCACACGTTGTGTTTGCTTCACTTCAACAATGATCCCCCATGTCACTTTCTTGGTGCTTCAAAGTTTCTCCAAAGCCTCCATAGAAGTCTATGACAACGCTCCTTTACAGCACCTGCAGCTTTTGAGAGGCTTTTATTCAGCTTTAGCCTCGCTTTGTTTTGGACGTATTGCAGGAATGGGATATCCCAGGATGCACTGGGAAACCAACAGGCCAACCGGAAAGACGCCATCAGCAGTCACGTTTGGCTCATGTGTATATATTCTGGGAGTGTCTGGTGCAGACGTCAAATCTGGTGTGCAGCGTGGAACAGCAGGAAGGTGAGCGGAGTCCGGACTGGAGCATCGCAACTAGCACATGTTGTATGCAACATGGGAGCATTATAGGGGAAGGTGAATAGTAACTGGAGAGAGAGGACTGAGAGGCGGAGGATCAGCAGACCAGAGCAGGAGAAACTAGCAATGCCACACATGGTGAGCAGCGTGAGAGCAATATAGTGGGAGGTGGGTGGGGAGAGAGAGGCGGAACAGCAAACCAGAGGATCAGCAGAGCTGGGGGTTACTACTGAGTGGGGGATCAGCAGAGTTGTGATTTACTACTCAGCAGGGAATCAGCAGAGCTGGAGGTTACTGAGTGGGGGATCAGCAGAGCTGGAGGTACTACTGAGTGTGGAATCAGCAGAGCTGGGGGTTACTACTAAGCAAGGGTTCAGCAGAGCACGGGGTTACTACTCAGTGGGGGGATCAGCAGAGCTAGAGATACTACAGAGTGGGGGATCAGCAGAGCTGGGGGTTACTACTGAGCAGAGGATCTGCTGAAAGAGGGTACCAATGAGATTGCTGAGTGGGGGTACTACTGAGCTGGGGTTGTACTGGAACCCTTTAAAACAAATAGAAAATCAATACACACCCAACACAGGGTATTTGCCAAGCTTCATTAACCACTTAAGGACCGGGCCTATTTCTGACACTTGCTGTTTACAATGTAAAATCAGTATTTTTTTGCTAGAAAATGACTTAGAACCCGCAAACATTATTTATATTTTTTTAACAAAGACTCTGGAGAATAAAATGGCGGTTGTTGCAATATTTTTTTTGTCACTCGGTATTTGCGCAGCGGTCTTTCAAATGCAAGTGTTTTGGAAAAAATACATTTCACTGAATTTAAAAAAAACTAAACAGTTTTTTTTTTTTTAAGCCCGTGGTGTGTGAAAACACTCAAACTAACACCAGGTGCATAAAAAAGTACACACACGCAAACGTGAGAACACAAAAAGTGCACAGGGTGTGCGAAAAGTCCACCTCCGAAGAGGACGGACCCTGACCTTGATCCCCCGGGGCGCAAGACTCCTGACAGGGACTGAGGTACTCACTGTGGTTTGCCCAGCAGAAACCAGGCAAACCCCGTTCTCTGGGAGGACTGCCGAAACAGCCCACCCCAAGTACTAGGTGGGGCTCCCCCGAAGGGAGACCCCATGAGAGAGGGCAAACTAAGCCAGAAGGCCATATCCACCCCCTCCCAAGACTTTTAAGGTAGGCCCGAGGACCCACACCCTACTCATCGTGAAAAAGTGAGAAAGAAAAGGTGACAAACCACAAAGAAAAAAAAAAAACACACAAACACACAGGTGGGGAAGCGGAAGTGGAGTCAAGGTGCGGGACCTTGACAGGCCATTCGGCCCGGAATAAAAAATTCCTCTGGTCCTGGCCAAAAGGCCGTCCCTAGAGGCAGGTGCGAAAAAGTGTGTATGGTGCAGTGACCAAGGTGCCAAAAACTCAAGGTGAGCTCCCCCACCAGTGAGAATTATGGCACCCCAGGGGCACGTACACCACGGGCTTCGGCCAGACCAGTGCAGTCCATCCCTACCAGGAGGCATCAGAACTTAGACAGCTTAGGGAGAGCCTGCCTTCAACTGGGGACGAACTCAACCCAGGAGGAAAGGCCCTCCCACCACCATCACCATTGCTTACCAATTACATCCAGGAGCAATACTAACCGGCCCAGGACATACCGGCTTTCTTACTCCCTTCAAAAAAACTAAACAGTAAAGTTAGCCCAATTTTTTGTATAATGTGAAAGATGATACCCAACATGTTACGGTTTAAAACTGCGCACACTCGTGGAATGGCGACAAACTAAGGTACTTAAAAATCTCCATAGGCGACGCTTTAAACATTTTTTAACATTTACCAGTTTAGAAATACAGAGGAGGTCTAGGGCTAGAATTATTGCTCTCATTCTAACGATTGCGGCGATATCTCACATGTGTGATTTAAACACTGTTTACATTTGCAGGCGCCACTTACGTATGCGTTCGTGCGTAAGCTCATGGGGATGCTTTTAAAAAAAAATGTTTGTTAACACTTTAAAAAAAAAAATTAAAAAATCTGATCACTTTTATTGCTGTCACAAGCAATGTAAACATCCCTTGTGACAGTAATAGGCAGTGACAGGTCCTCTTTAAGGAGGGATCGGGGGTCTAAAAGACACCAAACCCCTCCACTGCACTTCAATGTATTCAAAATGCCAAAATCTGCATTTTTGAATACTGTCACTTTTTTCAATCGGCACCATTGGCAGCTGAATAAACTGGAAGGGACGCCGCTTCCGGGTTACATGATCGGAGACCGATTGAAGCAGAATCTGGCTTCATTTGGGACTCCAACAAGCCGGTGGACATGCCGGCTGGTTGCTCTGGTCTCCCGGTGGGACGGAATACCTAGGCAGAGCCGCATAAGGTGGCAGAAAGGGAGGGGACGTTCCCTCCCACTCGCTGGAATAACGGCTGAGCGTCTGCTGAGCCGCATCGGTTGTCATCTCCAGAAAGCCGACCGCCGGCTCTAAAAAAACGGTATGGGGGTGACGCCTGCAGCTGCTTATCATCCCGCTACAACCACTTCTCCCAGCCGACGTACAGGGACAGATACGTTGGTTTGCGGGAAGTGGTTAAAGAATCACAAAAACATCAAAAAAAGCATGTTGAGGTGGTAGGAGCTTTAATGTGTGTCCAAGCAAGTGTAAATGAGCCCTAAAACCAAGAATGGAGAATGGGACATCCCTTCCCTGGAAAGAGGGGGCTTCTGGGTAAATTCAATCTTTATGTGGCGGTCCTGAATGAAATCGATGCACACAGTGTTCCTAATCAATGCATCACATGGCCTTTGACTCCACCTCCAGGTCTGAGATCAGAAGGCATTTGTCAAGGAAACCCCACAAGCTTGCTAGAGGTCACCAGTGTGACTATGGCTGCAGGTAATATGGGGGGTGACAAGGCTACGCATTTCAGGTCTGTCACCCCATTCAATGATTGGCAGCTTCTGAGGGGTAGCAGGACCTGGTCACACAGCAATGGGGGACATACCTGGGTCTGAGCAGTCCCATCATTTCCAGATTTCTATTCCCCGTCCTCTTACCGGAGTGAGATTTCCTTCCGGCCTCTGAGCTTGGTACTTTGTGCCTGAGAGGCGCCTCCTCCTCTTCCGTCAGATCGATGAGCTGGGAGCTGGCAGGGGGTCTGGTCCGCCCCCCCACTGGCTTCACAGCCTGGCTGCTGGATGATTCTGGGGTTCGGTCTGTTACACAAAAAGTTATTTCATTACAGTACGGAATGTTCTGGATCTATTAAAGTATTAGAATATTTATAACATGCCCCATAGAGAAGGCCCACCCATGAACATGCTCCATAGAGAAGGACCACCCATGAACATGCTTTTAGAGAAGGACGACCCAGGCACAAACTCCACAAAGAATGACCCATGAACGTGCTCCACAGAGAAGGACCACTCATCATGAACATGCTCCACAGAGAAGGACCACTCATCATAAACATGCTCCACAGAGAAGGACCACTCATCATGAACATGCTCCACAGAGAAGGACCACTCATCATGAAAATGCTCCACAGAGAAGGACCACTCATGAACATGCTCCACAGAGAAGGACCACTCATGAACATGCTCCACAGAGAAGGACCACTCATGAACATGCTCCACAGAGAAGGACCACTCATGAACATGCTCCACAGAGAAGGACCACTCATGAACATGCTCCACAGAGAGGGACGATCCATGAACATGCTCCACAGAGAGGGACGATCCATGAACATGCTCCACAGAGGACCATCCATGAACATGCTCCACAGAGAAGGACCACCCATAAACATGCTCCACAGAGGACCATCCATGAACATGCTCCACAGAGAAGGACCACCCATGAACATGCTCCATAGAGAAGGACCGCCCATGAACATGCTTCATAGAGAAGGAACGCCCATGAACATGCTCCATAAAGAATGACCCATGGACGTGCTCCACAGAGAAGGACCACTCATGAACATGCTCCACAGAGAAGGACCACTCATCATGAACATGCTCCACAGAGAAGGACCACTCATCATGAACATGCTCCACAGAGAAGGACCACTCATCATGAACATGCTCCACAGAGAAGGATCACTCATCATGAACATGCTCCACAGAGAAGGATCACTCATCATGAACATGCTCCACAGAGAAGGATCACTCATCATGAACATGCTCCACAGAGAAGGACCACTCATCATGAACATGCTCCACAGAGAAGGACAACTCATCATGAAAATGCTCCACAGAGAAGGACAACTCATGAACATGCTCCTCAGAGAAAGACCACTCATGAACATGCTCCACAGAGAAGGACCACTCATGAACATGCTCCACAGAGAAGGACCACTCATGAACATGCTCCACAGAGAAGGACCACTCATGAACATGCTCCACAGAGAAGGACCACTCATGAACATGCTCCACAGAGAAGGACCACTCATGAACATGCTCCACAGAGAGCCACCCATGAACATGCTCTACAGAGAAGGACCACCCATGAATATGCTCCACAGAGGACCACCTATAAACGTGCTCTACAGAGAAGGACCACCCATGAACATGCTCCATAGAGAAGGACCACCCATGAACATGCTCTACAGAGAAGGACCACCCATAAATATGCTCCACAGAGGACCACCCATGAACATGCTCTACAGAGAAGGACCACCCATGAACATGTTCCATAGAGAAGGACCACCCATGAACATGCTCCATAGAGAAGGACCCCCCAGGAAGTACAAACATTGTCCAGTAGATGGAGGAAGCATTTACCGTTCCTGAGGCTCTGCTTGTCACGATTGGGTGTTCTGGCTTTGGCCCCTGCTAGCTCCTCCTCCTGTGTCAGGTCAATACAATGACTGCCGGGTCGGGGAGGATTCCTTTGTGGAGTGTTGGATGGTCCATGAGAGCGTGCAGAGTCAGTGTGGACTGGAAGACACAGATATACAGAATGAGACCCAAGCTGGACACAGACAGCCAATCAAGTCAATGCCCCCCTCCCCCCAAATACACGGGATAGGAGGCCCATTTATCATGGAGTCTGTTTACCCTGCACCATGGGCATCACATGTTATTATATTGGGGATGTTGATTTGAAAATGAACCGACTAACCTTCACTTCGCTCACATCTCCACCTCACACCGGGGTCCGGCTCTCCCACACTGGACGGGTTACTGGACGCCGTGGCCGGGCTCTCACAGCTGCTCTCGGGAACACCATTAACCACCTTCTTCAGCCCACAGAGAGCAGAACCGGGGGCGTCTGCACAGGAGAGAACATATCATTTACACACAGCGTCCAACATTGAATAATAGCGAGAACCCAGCCGGGGCCTGGCATGCAGAGATAAGGACTGTCACCATACATATAAAGGGGCCAGCAGACCGAAACAAGGACTGTCATCAATACTTATAAAGGACTCAGCCAGGGCCCGACCTACCGCATCAAGGATGATCACCATATCTATAAAGAACCTAGCCGGGGCCCGACCTACCACAACAAGGACTGTCACCATACTTATAAAGAACCGGGGTTGGGGTCCGACATATTAAGACATGGACTGTAACCATATTTACAAAGGACGCATGCCGGGGCCAACATACTACAACAAGGACTAACACCATACTTCTAAAGGACCCAGCTGGGCCCAAAGTACCGAGACAATGTCTACAAACACTTGTGTATTAGTGTTTGTGGATTCCTGGGACACAGAGGCATTGTGGGAAATAAAGATGGCTTCAACATGGATACAGAATAATCAGGTCAGACACTATAAATGACCCCCTGATATTACAGATTCTTATTGGCTGATTGTCCGCTCATATGTCTAATACTCATCACAGAGCCCCAGCAGGGGGACACTGAACCCAATAGGATCTCATGAATCCTTCATGGGGTCCTTCAAAAGGGATTTTCTGGGAAATGGTGAACTTTCAGATGAAATTTACAGACAGGTAGAAAGGTTTCGGTCTCCTCACCCTGGGCTTGCAGTTCACTCTTTTTCCGCGAGCAAATTTCTATGGCGCTTTCACTGGTGGATGTGCTGACCGCTGAGAATGGACTGACACAACCGAGATCAGAGAAGCCATTCACCACCTTCTGTAGGCCGCTGAGGGCAGAGTAGGAGGAGTCTATGGGGAGAGAGCGAGTAAAAATCAGAGACAGAGAGCAGAGACACATTGGGGGTGCTTTAACTGGAGGTGGGGGCGCTTTAACTGCAGACAAGGTGTAGGGGGGGGCCACAACTGGAGACATGGTGGAGGGGGGGGCGCCACAACTGGAGACATGGTGGAGGGGGGGGGCGCCACAACTGGAGACATGGTGGAGGGGGGGCGCCACAACTGGAGACATGGTGGAGGGGGGGGGGGGGGTCGCCACAACTGGAGACATGGTGGAGGGGGGGCGCCACAACTGGAGACATGGTGGAGCGGGGGGCGCCACAACTGGAGACATGGTGGAGCGGGGGGCGCCACAACTAGAGACATGGTGGAGGGGGGCCGCCACAACTGGAGACATGGTGAGGGAGGTGCCACAACTGGAGACATGGTGGGGGAGGTGTCCCAACAGGAAACATGGTGGGGGAGGTGTCCCAACAGGAGACATGGTAGAGGCGCTACAACTGGAGGCACTACAACAGGAGGCACTACAACTGGAGACATGTTGGAGGCGCTTCAACTGGAGGTGTGCTGGAGGCGCTACAACTGGAGACATAGTGAGGGCACTATAACTGGAAACATTGAGGGGTCACTAGAACTGGAGAGGTTGTGCACACTTCCCGCCATTCTCAGCATCTCACCAGCCTTGGGGAGCCAGGATCCCTCACACAGGAAGCGAGTGGCTGCCGCCGGAGAAGAATCCAGAAGCCGTGGAGAAGAATCCGGAAGCCGTGGAGAAGAATCCGGAAGCCGTGGAGAAGAATCCGGAAGCCGTGGAGATTCCCCTGGGCGGGAGAGACAGAGAGGAGTCTGGGCATCAGAAATGAGCTGCTAATGGGGGATGACCTCAACAGGGACCCACAGTTCAGAACCCTCCCCCCGCTCCATCCAAAAACACCAATCATGGATCCCGGAGAAAAAATTGGGACCTGAGTGCACCCTTCCCCCTCCCCATCCAGATATAACCCATCCTCATAACCCCAATGCTGGTCATCACCTTCCTCCTCCTGGGTAAAACTTCTCTTAGCCAGACTCTCCCGCAGGCCACCATGATGGGGGGCACTCCGCACCGCTGAGAAGGGGCTCACACATTCCTGCTCATTGAAGCCGCGGACGACCTTCTGTAATCCGCACAGCGCCGCGTACGCAGCCTCCCCTGTGAAGAAGATGAGCCATTGGATGATACAAATCATAAACAAAGCTGACATCAAGAAGAGCTCTGATTGGTCTACGGCTCTCACCATCCTCAGCGGAACAGGCGCTCGCTGAGCTCACCAGCATCCCCCTCTGTGACCCCCTCCTGGCATCGTTCAAACGAGGCGCGGAACCTGTGGAGGAGGATGGACATTAGTACCGGCCGTACAGGGTCCGAAGATCGGGAGAAGGCTACAAATGGCACTCACCGGGTGTCGGCTCCTTGGCCTTAGGTCCGTGTCCTTCCTGGGTGCTGGTGGATGGAGGTATGGACACCGCTACCAAAGGGCTTACCGAGCCCAGCTCTGCAAACTCACTCACCACCCGCTGCAGCCCACCGATCGCTGAATACGAGGGATCCACTGAGGGGGCGAAGTACAGAAAACCACATGTTACCATGAACAGCCTCTGAATATCATCACTACAGAAGGGAGAGTCTTTAAAGGAGCCATTCAAAAGGGGAACACACAGCAAAGCTGCGATTTGTCCATTCAGTCCCCCTCTGGGACCAGCAGAATAGGTATTTGGGCGTGAAGGTCCCATAAAATAGAAGGTCTAAAAAAAGTGAAGGTGCCCTTTAATGCCGCCCTCCTCCCTCCACATTCCCCACCACTGCCAGCAGCAAGGAAAAGACCTGGTATTTCCAGGTATGGAGGATCACATGACAGTAACAAGCCAATTACCAGCCAGTAAACCTGTGCGAGCTCGGGCATCTCAAACTCCTGCTTTTTCCTGCCCACCATAACATCAAGCCCTTGATTGACAGGTTGGGAGACTTCTGCTCTTAACAGCCCACCATGACATCACAGGCCGGGAGACTTTTGCTCTGTCCCGCCCATCAGAACATCACACAATGATTGACAGGCTGGGAGACTTCTGCTCTGTCCCGCCCACCAGAACATCACACAATGATTGACAGGTCAGGAGACCTCTGCTCTGTCCCACCCACCATGACATCACACCATGATTGACAGGCCGGGAGACTTCTGCTCTGAGCCGCCCACCATGACATCACACCTTGTTTGACAGGTTGGGAGACTTCTGCTCTGTCTCGCCCACCATGATTGACAGGCCTGAGGGACTTCTGCTCTGTTCCACCCACCATGATTTAAAAGGCCAGGAGACCTGCTATGTCCCGCTCACCATGACTGACAGGCCGATAGACTTCTGCTCTGTCCCGCCCACCATGACATCACAGGCCGGGAGACTTCTGCTGTGTCCCGCCCACCATGATTGACAGGCCTGAGGGACTTCTGCTCTGTTCCACCCACCATATCACACCATGATTTAAAGGCCAGGAGACCTGCTATGTCCCGCCCACCATGACTGACAGGTCTGTCCCCCTCACCTTGACGTCACACCATGATTGACAGGCCAGGAGACTTCTGCTCTGTCCTGCCTACCATGACATCACACCTTGATTGACAGGCTAGGAGACCCGCCCACCATGCTCTGACCCGCCCACAATGACATCACACCATGATTTACAGGCCAGGAGACCTCTGCTCTGTCCCACCTACCATGACAACACACCATGATTGACAGGCTGGAAGACTTAAGCGCTGACCCGCCCACCATGACATCACACCTTGATTGACAGGTTGGGAGACTTCTGTCCTGTCCTGCCCACCATGATTGACAGGCCTGGGGGACCTCCGCTCTGTCCCGCCCACCACGATATCGCACCATTATTTAAAGGCCGGGAGACCTGCTCTGTCCCACCCACCATGATTTACAGGCCATGAGACCTCTGCTCTGTCCCCCTCACCTTGACGTCACACCATGATTGACAGGCTGGAAGACTTCAGCTCTGACCTGCCCACCATGACATCACACCTTGATTTGATTGACAGGCCAGGAGACTTCTGCTCTGTCCTGCCTAACATGACATCACACTTTGATTCACAGGTTAGGAGACCCGTCCACCATGCTCTGACCCGCCCACAATGACATCACACCATGATTTATTTACAGGCCATGAGACCTCTGCTCTCCCCCCCCCCCCCCACCTTGACGTCACGCCATGACTGACAGGCTGGAAGACTTCAGCTCTGATCCGCCCACCATGACATCACACCTTGATTGACAGGCCAGGAGACTTCTGCTCTGTCCTGCCTACCATAAAGTCACAGCATGATTGCCTGGCTCCAGTACTTGCTGGGTCACTAAGCCCGGGTTCCCAAGAAAGGACAGTAGGCATCTCTAAATACCCCTTCCCCCACCCCAGGGTGATATGCCATGCTCAATATATTCCCGCCATAACTGTTATAAGACAAACAGATCTCACAGTTTTCGGAGGACAGGCTGGTATCGTCGCTGTACACCGAATCCACAGACGCCACTGTGTTATCGTTCAGCTCGGCCTGGAAGATGCCGTCATCTGCAAAGGAAAGAAGATACGGGGATCATCAGCCGTCACCCCAAATATCACACAGCTACTCACTGACTGCCCATCTCCGAAGACTCCATTATACAGAACAAAGAGGACCCATCAGCAGTTTAGCCAGACTCCCATTGGGGGGTATTAGGATGGAAAACCACAATGTTCGGGTACACACAGCTTATCTTATGTTTGTCTACACAAAGGTCTTCAAAGGGCCCCTATGTGACGGTAAAAGGGGCTCACACACCCCCTGAATATCACCTTTCCGGGGGCAGCTAAGGAGAATAGGAAGGGGTTGTCATGGAGGCCATTAGGTAAGTATCTACCACCCTGGCCTCCTGTCACTTATGGCACACTGTGTGATTGAAGGAGACCTCACCCCACAACGTAGAACCTCTAAATCAGCAGTTTCCAACCTCAGCCCTCAAAGTACCCCCAACAGGCCATGTTTTGGGGATCTCCCTTGGATAAAATCGCTGTAATGAATATCCAGCACCTGTGCAAGGTAAAGGAAATCCTGAACACATGACCTGTTGGGGTTACCTGAGGACTAAGGTTGGGAGCCTCTGCTCTAAAGGTCTCCACAATCCTGAACTCACCATTGTAGTAGGACAGGAAGTTGGTTCTGTCGGGTCTCCTCATCATGGAGTGTCCGATGGCGATGCTGTACATAGCGCGGGAAGAGCTACTGGATTCCGCCACCGGGATCTCCTCCATGAGTCTCATAAGGCCGCTGAGGTGGACGTTTGTAGACGGCGTTCCTAGTCAGAAAATGGCAGAGTGATCACACAGGGGGACACCTCCAAGGGGGTATCCAGAACTAAACTAATCAGAGCCGACCCAGAAGATGATTCTATAGGTCACAAATCCCATCATATATATGGAAATTATTTACACCCCACTAGGCTATCTGTCCTCCCCTCCCCCACCAATTTTCTGGTATTAGGTACTAGTTCCATACACAAGCATTATTACCATCACAAGTGAAGCCTGGATGTCCAGGTCAGGTTTAGCAGTATCACTATTGTATTGGTTACTTTGTAACTCCATGAATCATTTATTGAATTTTTTTAATACTGCAATTGTATCCGGCAATTACAATATTATGCAGGGACACACTGCCATCTACAGGCTGCAAGTGGCATCTGCAAGCTAAGAATGCACTACAGCCCATTGCAGGGGAATATTTTTGCAGGATATCCCAGGAGGTAGCAGTGACACCACCCAAGCTTCCCAGAAGCTACAGAAATCGGGACGCTGTTTATTTTATTTTATTATTTTAGCAATAGCTTTATTTTAAAATTTGCAGGTGATTTGACTTTGGAGGTTAGAAGGAGGAGCTGAGGTCTGGAAACTGAGCCTAAAAACAGCAGGCAAAGGAGGAAGCACTAGTCACATTGTCTGTGGTCTTCCTGCAGCTGATCTTTTCTCCATTCCTGACAACCTACCATGTCTTATTCTGCACTGTCTCTGGGTGGAGGCGGCCATCTTGCTAGAGGCAGAGCTTTGCTTTAATGTCAGCCTCTAGCAAGGAGAACAGTAATGACATCACCAAAATCTCACTCCAAATCTTGAGAGACCAGAAGTCAGGGACAGCAGAGCCTTAGATGATCTCACACTGTAGATATACAGCTGTGAGGATACAGAACAGGAGCGCTCAGGCACAGGAAGTGCCCTGATATCAGGAATGCCCAGTCACAGGAAGTGCCTGGATATCAGGGGTGCCCAGCACAGGAAGTGCCCTGATATCAGGAGTGCCCAGGCACAGGAAGTGCTCTGATATCAGGGGTGCCCAGGCACAGGAAGTGCCCTGATATCAGGGGTGCCCAGGCACAGGAAGTGCTCTGATATCAGGGGTTCCTAGGTGTCTTTTATGAAAACCGGTTGATTTTTGGAGCGATTACTTTTAATACAAGATATTCCGGGAATTTGGGGACTTAGCAAGTTCAGTCTATTAGAACAACTTTGTGTACTGAGGATGTAAAAGGTCATTCTCTGTATTCTCTGTGGGAGGAATTGATGGTCCTAATTATGGTAAAATAATTATGAAGCTTACAGGAAAGTTTTAATGGTTTCTCACCTGATTGGTCAGGACTGCCGGGGGTCCCAGGGGGCGGGACCCACTGTCTGGTGGGTGTAGGAATGGGGCTCGGACTCTTCTCCTCCTTCACCTCTACTATCTTCCCCGACATGCCGCCACCTGCACACAGTGCGAACACAGCGTGATTAAATCAGATTACATGACGAGTGTAACCGGCAACTCAAACAAACCAGGACCCTCGGGGGCAGTCACATGGGAGGGGCCAATTATTAATATGTGCAAAAAAAATCCCTAGAACTCAGCAAAGGGGATTTCATTAAAACAATCGCATCCTCCCCACTCTTCTCCCCTCTCATGGAGATTTCACCACCCTGAATCATGGCTACTTTACAGAGGAACAGTCGGTACTCACCTTGTGTGCCGATGTGGGTGTGGTAGGGCTCAGGGATGGTGGAGGTGGGGGCAGGGCCACGTACAGGAGGAGGAGGGGCCCAACAGCTGGGGATCTTCCTCACACAGTTTCTTACGCTCATCAGAGGACATTTTCCATCTGCAGACAGAACTCTTATTAAGCCACCCAAACACACAACGCCCACCAAAGAGGAGCGATCTGCCCACCAAAGAGGAGCGATCTGCCCACCAAAGACGAGCAATCGGCCCACCAACCAGAGAGGAGCGATCCGCCCACCAAAGAGGAAAGATCTGCCCATCAAAGAGGAAAGATCTGCCCATCAAAGAGGAGAGATCTGCCCATCAAAGAGGAGAGATCTGCCCATCAAAGAGGAGAGATCTGCCCACCAAAGACGAGCAATCGGCCCACCAACCAGAGAGGAGCGATCCGCCCACCAAAGAGGAAAGATCTGCCCATCAAAGAGGAGAGATCTGCCCATCAAAGAGGAGAGATCTGCCCACCAAAGAGGAAAGATCTGCCCATCAAAGAGGAGAGATCTGCCCATCAAAGAGGAGAAATCTGCCCATCAAAGAGGAGCGATCTGCCCACCAAAGAGGAGCGATCTGCCCACCAAAGAGGAGCGATCTGCCCACCAAAGAGGAGCGATCTGCCCATCAAAGAAGAGCGATCTGCCCATCAAAGAGGAGCGATCTGCCCACCAAAGAGGAGCGATCTGCCCACCAAAGAGGAGCGATCGGCCCACCAATGAGGAGCGATCTGCCCACCAAAGATGAGCGATCCGCCCACCAAAGAGGAGCGATCCGCCCACCAAAGAGGAGCGATCTGCCCACCAAAGAGGAGCGATCTGCCCACCAAAGAGGAAAGATCTGCCCACCAAAGAGGAAAGATCTGCCCACCAAAGAGGAGCGATCTGCCCACCAAAGAGGAAAGATCTGCCCACCAAAGAGGAGCGATCCGCCCACCAAAGAGGAGCGATCCGCCCACCAAAGAGGAGCGATCCGCCCACCAAAGAGAAACGATCTGCCCACCAAAGAGGAGCGATCTGCCCACCAAAGAGGAGCGATCTGCCCACCAAAGAGGAGCGATCTGCCCACCAAAGAGGAAAGATCTGCCCACCAAAGAGGAAAGATCTGCCCACCAAAGAGGAAAGATCTGCCCACCAAAGAGGAGCGATTGGCCCACCAAAGAGGAGCGATCTTCCCATCAAAGAGGAGCGATCTTCCCATCAAAGAGGAGCGATCGGCCCACCAAAGAGGAGCGATTGGCCCACCAAAGAGGAGCAATCCGCCCACCAAAGAGGAGCGATCCGCCCACCAAAGAGGAGCGATCCGCCCACCAAAGAGGAGCGATCCGCCCACCAAAGAGGAGCGATCCGCCCACCAAAGAGGAGCGATCTTCCCATCAAAGAGGAGCGATCTTCCCACCAAAGAGGAGCGATCTGCCCACCAAAGAGGAGAGATCTTCCCATCAAAGAGGAGCGATCTTCCCATCAAAGAGGAGCGATCGGCCCACCAAAGAGGAGCGATCTTCCCATCAAAGAGGAGCGATCCGCCCACCAAAGAGGAGCGATCTTCCCATCAAAGAGGAGCGATCGGCCCACCAAAGAGGAGCGATCTGCCCATCAACCGGAAAACAAATCAAACTAGAAGACTAACGCTGGCCATCCACTATACGAAAAATCGGCCGAAATTCGATCATTTGGACAGTTCTTTTGTTTTTCGGCCAGTTAATGGGCAAGAATCGGTAATCGGTTGTGACGATTTTGAGCCGAAAAAACGAAGGACAAGTTTGGAAATTTTCTGCCTAACGAATGATGAATTGAAAGGTTGATGTGTTTCTCGTCCAAACTGTTTGCACTTGACATATGTGAAAAAACGAACAAAAAACTGATTCATTTATGTCCATTGAACGATTTATCGGTCATTACATGACAGCACGATCATAAAAGGAATGGCCAGCATTACCTCATATGTGGCTCTCTCACCGTCCTCTCCACACTGCTTCCCTCTCCTGTTGTCCTCTCCGCTATGCTCCCCTCTCCCGCAGTCCTCTCCGCTCCCCTCTCCCGCAGTCCTCTCCGCTCTGCTTCCCTCTCCCTCTGACCTCTCCGTTCCCCTCTCCTGCCACCCCCTCCACTCCCCTCTACCACCGTTCCCCTCCTCTCTACTCCCCTCTCCCTCCATCCCCTCCCCCCCACTCTGCTCCCCTCTCCCGCTGTCCCCTCCACTCTGCTCCCCACTCCTGCCGTCCCCTCCGCTCCGCTGTCCTCTACACTCCCTACTTTTGCCATCCCCTCTACACTGCTCCCCTCTCTTGCTATCCTCTCCCACCATCCTCTCTGCTCTCCTCCTCTCTCCCGCCATCCTCTCTGCTCTCCTCCTCTCTCCCGCCATCCTCTCTGCTCTCCTTTCCTGCCTTGCTCTTCATTCTGCCCCCCTCTCCCGCCATCCCCTTTACCCTCCACTCTGCTCCCCTCTCCTCCCTCACCATCTTCTCCCCTCTCCCACCGTCCCCTCTGCTCCCCTCTCTTGCCATCCCTTCTACGCTGCTCCCCTCTCCCGCCATCTTCTCCATTCTGCTCCCCTTTCACACCATCCTCTTTACTCTGCTCCCCTCTCCCGCTATTGCCACTCTGCTATCCTTTTTCCCCACTGTCCTCACCACTCTGCTGTGCCTTCCACTCTGCTTCACTCTTCCTCCATACCCTCTGCTCCTCTCTCCCATCATCCTCTCCACTCCACTTTCTCACTATCCTCTCCACTCTGCTACTCTCTCCAATTTCCCACCAATTTTTCCAGGAGTGAGCATTCCTGAGTAGGCATTGATAACACCCACACATGATGCTGAGCCTCCATGATTGAAAGAACTGAGAGCCAATGAATGATAAAGGTGGAGCCAGGGACAGTCGGGCTGGGGAGGAAATGACTAAATGGTGCTAGACGTCATCCAGCCAGGGAGGAGGCGGGGCTCTATCCGACTTGCTGCTGCTTCTAATGGACATCGTGGGAAGCTCACAGTGTGCAGTGAATTCAGAGGAAGCCGTTTCAGTGCAGGGGGAGGAGCCGGTACACCTGTACAAGGCTGGAGGGAGGAAGGAGGCCATCTAATGTTAATGGAGGCTCCCCAACCATCCTTATATGAAGGGAAATGGCCGACCGGCTAAAGACACCAACACTGCAAAGACCAGATCAGGTGAACATCACCCTGCACCCACAGAGAAGCAGAATGTCTAACAAAAAACACGGCATGGTCATGTGACACGCATAACTCTGGATCAGCGCCCCCCAGAGGACAGACTCAATATCTTCCTACAACCAATATGGCCGCATCTTCCTACTCTACATTCCCCCAATGTGCAGAAACTGAACAACGCTTACCATCTGGAGGGATCCACAAGGTGCCGACAACACGAGAGGGGCTGGTGCAGTCCAGGGCCGGCCTCTTCACAGACAGGTGGGAGGGATCTGGAACACAGGAGAAAAGTATTGGAATGACGGGACGGATCTCTCCCTTCCAAACTGCAAACTCAGGGGAGTCACCGGGGACTGAAGATTCCACCCGCAGCGCTAAAGTAGTATGGCGGCATGGGGCGGAGCCATAGAAGATGACATGCATAAATGCAGGTGATGTCACTGGGGGTGTGGCAAGGATGTTATAGTATATCCTTACAAGGGATCAGGATAGGAAAATATCAGCTTGTTGTGCAAACAGATTAAACAGTCACAATAGTTTATAAAGTGCCCCCCTCCCCCACCCAGTCTCTCATTAATTTCCTGTGTTTAACCACCTGACCTCCAGAAGGTTTTACCCCCCCTTCATGACCAGACCACTTATTGCTATTTAGCACTGCACTACTTTACCTGGTAATTGCGCGGTCATACAACGCTGGACCCAAATGACCTTTTTATCATTTTTTTTCACACAAATAGAGCTTTTTATTGGTGGTATTTGATCACCACTGGGATTTTATTTTTATTACTAAACGAAAAAATAACGAAAACATTTTAAAAATCTAAATTTCTTCATAAATTTAGGCCAACATGTATTCTGCTACATCTTTGGTAAAAAACAAAAATCCCAATAAGTGGATGTTGATTGGTTTGTGTGGAAGTTACAGCATCTAAAATCTAGGGGATATATACTGGATTTTTTATTTTTATACTGGTAATGGCAGTGATCAGCGACTTATAGTGGGACTGGGATAGTGCGGTGGACAATCTGACACTAACACAGGCTGGGAAAGGTGTTGTGGAAATTTTATTAATATCTATGTGGATTTTTCTTTAGGATGTATTTTAGTTAAATTGCCATTACGTCTCCCAGTGTCAGTTTACCGGTAATCGCTATGCACAGTGAATAATGAATATTGCTTTAACTGGCATTGAGGAAAGACCTGTAATTGTGGAAATCTTCCACTAAATGGAGACTGCACGCTGCAAGGAGAACTCCATCGCACAAATGTATATCAGCCAGCCGAGGCCCCGATATTCACTGCGGAGATATGTTTGTGATGTGGAATTCTTATCGTTTTAATAATATCTGCCCTTTACCAGGATTAATGGCTGGCATCTTTCTGTCATATTTGATCCATATGATTGAAATACCGCTACTATTGTCTTTTGCAGATATAATAAATTCCCATTCACTGGAACAATAGCATGATCACTATCAAATATGTTTTTTATTAACTATATTATATAGTATTCACTCTAACAGGTTATGAGAGTCCATGCTTGTGAATTAGCATTGCCGAGTCCATGAGAACCCATGTGGCAGCCATATTGCTTTGTTCACTTGGCAGTTGGAGTCTCTGCACACGGCCGTGTTGTTCCATAAGCATTCACTCCTCTTTTCTATTGTGCTTTTGAATGTATACATGTTCTGTGATTGGTGGTCTTGAAGCCACTCCCTGTAACCCCCCCTTTTGTTCTCTTGAAGTAAATAAACCTGAGCTGCTGGGCTAACCTTATACAAAAGAGCCGTACATTTGTACTTTTCAGTACAAGGGATTAATGGCGTTTGGCACGTATTAATATCCACAAGTATGCTTTTCAGCGCAGCAAAGTTTTCAGCGCACCGAGCGAATTTCTATGCTCCAAGCTCCATTAATTTCCACGACAACGGGTTAATTTCTAGGAGCGATCAAGGGGTTAAATGTGTGCCTACCTATGTGTAATGTGTGCTGCTTTTACTAATAAACCTTTTAGTTTCTTATCCCTGCTTTGCTTTGCAGGGATAAGAAACAGAGATACCGTTCCCTCTGTACAGAGCTCTGTGTTGATTGTCAACACAAGGCTCTGGGCTGTGATTGGTCACAGCTGAACAGCAGGTCCCAGCCATGAATCACCTGAGTGCTGGCATTGGTCGGTTATCTGGTCCCCCCCCTCTGCACGCTGTGGTCCCTTCCACTGACCCCCCGATGTCACTGCGAGTCCTGTACTGTGCCCATAGGGGTTAGGGAAGGAATCACAGACTACGGGGGACAACGAAGTTCAGCAGAAGGGGAAAGGGTTACCTCTTTACAGGGAATTTTTTTATGAATTACAGTACGGGATCCGTCTTACCATCAGAGTGCGTTCTCTTCACCCCCAGCTCCGCCCGACGCGGCTCCTCCGTTTTCAGGAATCCGCCACCCCCGCTCACATTCTGCCCCCCGGAAGGCCGCGTTTGGACCCGATCTGGACATTTCACTGGGATCAGAGTGCCGCCTGCTGGTGGTTCTGCTGTAATACAAAGCACACGGTCATACATGCTGGATGTCTTCAGGTGACACCCCAAACACCCCAGGCTGATCTCTGTACAAAGAACGTTCATGATTTTACCAGTCAAAAAACTACATTTTCCACAATTTTTTTTTTAGCACAGGATAACCCCTCCCACTACCTGGTATACTGCAGTTTGGGCCCCGGGGGCCCTTTAGGAATAATGGATGCACTCACCAACTCTCGGCCTGACCGATTCGGCCATCTTGGTCTCAGCGCCTTTCATCCGAGCGGATCCATTGGTCACAGCCACGGTGAAGGGATTGGGTGACCCACCGGTTGGAGTATACGGCTCTGGTAAGAGAGGAGTCGGAGGTTCAGGACTGGAGAAGATGGCGGATGGCCAAAAATTTCACGTAGGAGCCAATGGAGACGTATGGTACTGAACAGCAAAGCATTCTGGGATATCATCATCATTCCTCCAGCCACTTGTAGTCTGTACTAGAAGCCATGTGACAGGGTGACAACACAGGAGCAAAACTGGGAGCCAGGGACACAGCGTTGTCACCCGGTAACAGGAAGCTCCTGGTAGGGTCACTAGGGATTATTTTAATGAAAATTGCAGATCTTCTGCACAAACATTTGCTTGGCCTCTCTGTTCTGGAATCAGTAAACTCTGAAGGCCCCTCCCCCCGCTGTCATGTGATTCACACAACACTCACCATCCTTCAGAATCTCATCCGGGGGTCTCCATAAGACGCTGACCACACGGGAGGGGCTGGAAGAGTCCAGAGCCGCCCTCTTCACCGCACGGGAGGGATCTGCAACACAGACAGGAATCCGGAAACTGAATTTGTATGAAGACATTGGGGGCGTGGCTATTAGAAGTGACAATCAGTAATGTGTGAGGTCATGGGGGCGTGGCTATTAGAGGTGACAATCAGTAATGTGTGAGGTCATGGGGTCGTGGTTATTAGAAGTGACAATCAGTAGTGTGTGAGGTCATGGGGGCGTGGCTATTAGAGGTGACAAGCAGTAATGTGTGAGGTCATGGGGGTGTGGCTATTAGAGGTGACAAGCAGTAATGTGTGAGGTCATGGGGGTGTGGCTATTAGAGGTGACAAGCAGTAATGTGTGAGGTCATGGGGTCGTGGCTATTAGAAGTGATAATCAGTAGTGTGTGAGGTCATGGGGTCGTGAGGTGACAAGCAGTAATGGGTGAGGTCATGGGGGTGTGGCTATTAGAGGTGACGAGCAGTAATGTGTGAGGTCATGGGGGTGTGGCTATTAGAGGTGACAAGCAGTAATGTGTGAGGTCATGGGGGCGTGGCTATTAGAGGTGACAAGCAGTAATGTGTGAGGTCATGGGGGTGTGGCTATTAGAAGTGACAAGCAGTAATGTGTGAGGTCATGGGGGTGTGGCTATAAGAGGTGACAAGCAGTAATGTGTGAGGTCATAGGGGCGTGGCTATTAGAGGTGACAAGCAGTAATGTGTGAGGTCATAGGGGCGTGGCTATAAGAGGTGACAAGCAGTAATGTGTGAGGTCATGGGGGTGTGGCTATTAGAGGTGACAAGCAGTAATGTGTGAGGTCATAGGGGCGTGGCTATAAGAGGTGACAAGCAGTAATGTGTGAGGTCATGGGGGTGTGGCTATTAGAGGTGACAAGCAGTAATGTGTGAGGTTGTGGGGGCGTGGCTATTAGAGGTGACAAGCGGTAAGGTGTGAGGTCATGGGAAACATAGCTATTAGATGTGACTGGCAAAAATGCATGCCCAATGCCCCTCCCACACCTAAGGTCGGTACCAGAAACTGACCTGCAAGGGGCGGAGCATTGGGTTGCGCCCACGGGCGGCTTGCTGAAATCTCCTTCAGACAATTCACGAGACCGTGCAGGTGGGATTTCCCAGGTGGGATCTCTGGAAAACAAATGAATATTATCCTGACCATAGAGGTATGGGATGTGTTACCTGACAGAATAGATTCACAAACCCCTGAATGAAAAGGACGGCATGTTCAGATTTCAAGGTGTAGAACTTTGTTAGGACATCCCGACTACTCCCTACAACTAGCAATCTGAAGAGAGGAAACCAATGGGCCGAACCTTGGGGGCGGGGACTCTTCCTGTCTGTGGTGGACCTCCTGGGCGAGGCTCCCAGTCTAAGGTGTTCCAACACACCAGGAGACGGAGCCATCGGAGAGCTGGGGACTTTTCTGGCACAAACTGGAGATTCCGCCGGGTCCCGCTCACTCCCAGAATCCTCTGCAATCAAAGAGAACATGAAATGTAACATTGCATTACCTGAAGCCACAAACATGTACATAGTTACATAGTTACATAGTAGGTGAGGTTGAATAAAGACAATAGTCCATCCAGTTCCCCCTGTGTAGGTGTGTGTGGCCGTAATCATCTCACATACCCCTGAATGTTCTGATCCTTGAGATGTAAGTCTAAGAGTCTTTTGAAAGCCACCATACTTCCCGCAGAAACCACCTCTTGTGGTAGAGAATTCCACAATCTTGTAGCCCTAACATGAAATGTTTAATAAAATATGAAGCTGGAATCTCCCGGTGTCACCCTCCCCTCCATCCCCGATCCAGTGCCGGGTCTTCTCTCTGACACACAGCTGTCGG